>NW_022990792.1:278505-305356 GCF_902827175.1 Gymnodraco acuticeps
TTCTTAGTGTTAGTGAGGAACCAGTGTAAAGACCTCAGAACTGGACTGATCCACTTTCTTAGTGTTAGAGAGGAACCAGTGTAAAGACCTCAGAACTGGACTGATCCACTTTCTTAGTGTTAGTGAGGAACCAGTGTAAAGACTTCAGAACTGGACTGATCCTGTTTCTTAGTGTCAGTGAGGAACCAGTGTAAAGACCTCAGAACTGGACTGATCCTCTTTCTTAGTGTCAGAGAGGAACCAGTGTAAAGACCTCAGAACTGGACTGATCCTCTTTCTTAGTGTCAGTGAGGAACCAGTGTAAAGACCTCAGAACTGGACTGATCCTCTTTCTTAGTGTCAGTGAGGAACCAGTGTAAAGACCTCAGAACTGGACTGATCCACTTTCTTAGTGTCAGTGAGGAACCAGTGTAAAGACCTCAGAACTGGACTGATCCACTTCTTAGTGTTAGTGAGGAACCAGTGTAGAGACTTCAGAACTGGACTGATCCACTTTCTTAGTGTTAGTGAGGAACCAGTGTAAAGACTTCAGAACTGGACTGATCCACTTTCTTAGTGTCAGTGAGGAACCAGTGTAAAGACCTCAGAACTGGACTGATCCACTTTCTTAGTGTTAGTGAGGAACCAGTGTAGAGACTTCAGAACTGGACTGATCCACTTTCTTAGTGTTAGTGAGGAACCAGTGTAAAGACTTCAGAACTGGACTGATCCACTTTCTTAGTGTTAGTGAGGAACCAGTGTAAAGACTTCAGAACTGGACTGATCCTCTTTCTTAGTGTTAGTGAGGAACCAGTGTAAAGACCTCAGAACTGGACTGATCCACTTTCTTAGTGTTAAAGAGGAACCAGTGTAAAGACCTCAGAACTGGACTGATCCTCTTTCTTAGTGTTAGTGAGGAACCAGTGTAAAGACCTCAGAACTGGACTGATCCACTTTCTTAGTGTCAGTGAGGAACCAGTGTAAAGACTTCAGAACTGGACTGATCCACTTTCTTAGTGTTAGTGAGGATCCAGTGTAGAGACTTCAGAACTGGACTGATCCACTTTCTTAGTGTTAGTGACGAACCAGTGTAAAGACCTCAGAACTGGACTGATCCACTTTCTTAGTGTTAGTGAGGAACCAGTGTAAAGACCTCAGAACTGGACTGATCCACTTTCTTAGTGTTAGTGAGGAACCAGTGTAAAGACCTCATAACTGGACTGATCCTCTTTCTTAGTGTTAGTGAGGAACCAGTGTAAAGACTTCAGAACTGGACTGATCCTCTTTCTTAGTGTTAGTGAGGAACCAGTGTAAATACTTCAGAACTGGACAGATCCACTTTCTTAGTGTTAGTGAGGAACCAGTGTAAAGACCTCAGAACTGGACTGATCCACTTTCTTAGTGTTAGTGAGGAACCAGTGTAAAGACTTCAGAACTGGACTGATCCACTTTCTTAGTGTTAGTGAGGAACCAGTGTAAAGACCTCAGAACTGGACTGATCCACTTTCTTAGTGTTAGTGAGGAACCAGTGTAAAGACTTCAGAACTGGACTGATCCTCTTTCTTAGTGTCAGTGAGGAACCAGTGTAAAGACCTCAGAACTGGACTGATCCTCTTTCTTAGTGTCAGAGAGGAACCAGTGTAAAGACCTCAGAACTGGACTGATCCTCTTTCTTAGTTGTTAGAGAGGAACCAGTGTAAAGACCTCAGAACTGGACTGATCCACTTTCTTAGTGTTAGAGAGGAACCAGTGTAAAGACCTCAGAACTGGACTGATCCACTTTCTTAGTGTTAGAGAGGGAACCAGTGTAAAGACCTCAGAACTGGACTGATCCACTTTCTTAGTGTTAGAGAGGAACCAGTGTAAAGACCTCAGAACTGGACTGATCCACTTTCTTAGTGTTAGAGAGGAACCAGTGTAAAGACCTCAGAACTGGACTGATCCTCTTTCTTAGTGTTAGTGAGGAACCAGTGTAAAGACCTCAGAACTGGACTGATCCACTTTCTTAGTGTTAGAGAGGAACCAGTGTAAAGACCTCAGAACTGGACTGATCCACTTTCTTAGTGTTAGTGAGGAACCAGTGTAAAGACTTCAGAACTGGACTGATCCTCTTTCTTAGTGTCAGTGAGGAACCAGTGTAAAGACCTCAGAACTGGACTGATCCTCTTTTCTTAGTGTCAGAGAGGAACCAGTGTAAAGACCTCAGAACTGGACTGATCCTCTTTCTTAGTGTCAGTGAGGAACCAGTGTAAAGACCTCCAGAAACTGGACTGATCCTCTTTCTTAGTGTCAGTGAGGAACCAGTGTAAAGACCTCAGAACTGGGACTGATCCACTTTCTTAGTGTCAGTGAGGAACCAGTGTAAAGACCTCAGAACTGGACTGATCCACTTTCTTAGTGTTAGTAGAGGAACCAGTGTAGAGACTTCAGAACTGGACTGATCCACTTTCTTAGTGTTAGTGAGGAACCAGTTGTAGAGACTTCAGAACTGGACTGATCCACTTTCTTAGTGTTAGTGAGGAACCAGTGTAAAGACTTCAGAACTGGACTGATCCACTTTCTTAGTGTCAGTGAGGAACCAGTGTAAAGACCTCAGAACTGGACTGATCCACTTCTTAGTGTTAGTGAGGAACCAGTGTAAAGACCTCAGACTGGACTGATCCACTTTCTTAGTGTTAGTGATGAACCAGTGTAAAGACCTCAGAACTGGACTGATCCTCTCTCTTAGTGTTAGTGAGGACTCGAGGAGCAGCTTTCTAATAGATGTTTTAGTGAGACCTGTTAAGGACACCATTATCGAGTCTACTGAAGATAAAGGCATGGAGAGGTGTTTCCCAATACTGAAGTTAATGAATAAAGAAGGGAAATATTCATTTTTCTTACATTTTACCAGCAATGAATGCCTCGATTATTAATGTTTTAGTGGCATGTTGATTCCTTATCTAGTGATTTATTTATTCAGCTTACGTCCTCCATAAACTTGACACTTCCACAAAAACGTAACATTTCATTTCTGCTTTTTTAAACAGATTATGTATTTATTTTCCTGCTTCTCTTTGTTTGTGGCCTTCAGATATAAATATATAACTTAATTGGGGTCATAACGAGGACGCCAGCGTCACATACAACTGAAATGCAGGTGACTTACTTTTACTTTTGCATCAGTTAACGATTGACTGAGGCTGAACAGAGCTGAAACACTGAAAAGCAGATACATCCTTTTTAAATTAATTAAATAATAATGCATTTCATTAATAAATGAAACAAAACATTTGTAAATATAAAATGTGTCAATGAGATACAACTGACTACATAATGATATACACCTGAACATCAGCAGGAGAGGACTCTTTAAAGTAGAGACACTACATACTGATATACACCTGAACATCAGCAGGAGAGGACTCTTTGAAGTAGAGACACTACATACTGATATACACCTGAACATCAGCAGGAGAGGACTCTTTAAAGTAGAGACACTACATACTGATATACACCTGAACATCAGCAGGAGAGACTCTTTAAAGTAGAGACACTACATACTGATATGCACCTGAACATCCACAGGAGAGGACTCTTAAAGTAGAGACACTACATACTGATATACACCTGAACATCAGCAGGAGAGGACTCTTTAAAGTAGAGACACTACATACTGATATACACCTGAACATCAGCAGGAGAGGACTCTTTAAAGTAGACACTACATACTGATATACACCTGAACATCAACATGAGAGTACTCTTTAAAGTAGAGACACTCCATACTGATATACACCTGAACATCAGCAGGAGAGGACTCTTTAAAGTAGAGACACTACATACTGATATACACCTGAACATCAGCAGGAGAGGACTCTTTAAAGTAGACACTACATACTGATATACACCTGAACATCAACATGAGAGTACTCTTTAAAGTAGAGACACTACATACTGATATACACCTGAACATCAGCAGGAGAGGACTCTTTAAAGTAGACACTACATACTGATATACACCTGAACATCAGCAGGAGAGGACTCTTTAAAGTAGAGACACTTCATACTGATATACACCTGAATATCAGCAGGAGAGGACTCTTTAAAGTAGAGACACTCCATACTGATATACACCTGAACATCAGCAGGAGAGGACTCTTTAAAGTAGAGACACTTCATACTGATATACACCTGAATATCAGCAGGAGAGGACTCTTTAAAGTAGAGACACTCCATACTGATATACACCTGAACATCGCAGGAGAGGACTCCTTTAAAGTAGAGACACTTCATTCCTGATATACACCTGAACATCAGCAGGAGAGGACTCTTTAAGTAGAGAACACTTCATACTGATATACACCTGAATATCAGCAGGAGAGGACTCTTTAAAGTAGAGACACTTCATACTGATATACACACTGAACATCAGCAGGAGAGGACTCTTTAAAGTAGAGGACACTTCATACTGATATACACCTGAACATCAGCAGGAGAGGACTCTTTAAAGTAGAGACACTTCATACCTGATATACACCTGACACATCAGTCAGGAGAGGACTCTTTAAAGTAGGAGACACTACATACTGATATACACCTGAATATCAGCAGGAGAGGACTCTTTAAAGTAGATACACTACATATTGATATACACCTGAACATCAGCAGGAGAGGACTCTTTAAAGTAGAGACACTACATACTGATATACACCTGAACAGCAGCAGGAGAGGACTCTTTAAAGTAGTAGAGACACTACATACTGATATACACCTGAACATCAGCAGGAGAGGACTCTTTAAAGTAGAGACACTACATACTGATATACAACCTGAACATCAGCAGAGAGGACCTCTTTAAAGTAGAGACACTACATACTGATATACACCTGAACATCAGCAGGAGAGGACTCTTTAAAGTAGAGACCACTACATGCTGATATACACCTGAACATCAGCAGGAGAGGACTCTTTAAAGTAGAGACACTACATACTGATATACACCTGAACATCAGCAGGAGAGGACTCTTTAAAGTAGAGACACTACATACTGATATATACCTGGAAATAATGAGGCCCCTTTATTGAAACCTAATAGAAAATAAATCACAAAACAATGGATTAAACCGGCAGCACATAAATCCAGATAAAGTACATATTTGGTAGAAACCTTTTGGCAGAGGTCTTTATTTTCAAACTGATTTCTCTTCCAGGAGAACTATGCCAAGGTTTATGAGGGATTAACGGTCTGGAAATATAATCTGGAGCCAGAGCCCAGTGCCTTAAAGTCAATCACTAAATATGAAAATCAATCCTCAAACACGCTTTACAGGGAGAATAAGGAACTAAGATGAAGATATACATTTCCTCTCTGTCTTCTGTTATTCTGCACAACAAGGAGAAGACAAACGTGAACTTGGAGAGGGATCAGGATTCTGTCGTGTCGAAACTTCCGACATTATCACCGGGACAAAGGTTAATGAGGGGGAAAGGTAAGGCACACACACACACACACACACACACACACACACACACACACACACACACACACACACACACACACACACACCATCATTCAACCTGCACTTGAATCGGCGCTTGTAAACTATAAAATGTAATTTATTTTTTGTTATCCATTTATTTTCCAAGGAGCCAATCGGTATGTTTTTCTCAGATGTCTCAGTCTGAACATGACGTGTGAGAATATGAAATAACAAAGACTTCACAAAGAGACTTATTCCTTTATGTTTGTTCCCTTTATAATCTTTACTTTGCCCGTTTTCCCAATTATGACATTGAAGTCCAATCAAATCAATTTCGCCGTGTGATTTTGGATTACTGCAGAAAATAATCTCTGTAGAAATCAAACGTTTATGATACTTTCACGTTTAGTTCAGCAGGATCATCTCCACATTACTTCCTCTGGAGGGAACACAGGGATGTTAGCCTCTGCACACCGTTTACATACACTAACACACATGATATACATGATGTCTGTTTGATACAGACAAGGCCATTCTACTGTGTGTGTGTGTGTGTGTGTGTGTGTGTGTGTGTGTGTGTGTGTGTGTGTGTATGTGTGTGTGTGTGTGTGTGTGTGTGTGTGTGTGTGTGTGTGTGTGTGTGTGTGTGTGTGTGTGTGTGTGTGTGTGTGTGTGTGTGTGTGTGTGTGTGTGTGTGTGTGTGGTGTGTGTGTGTGTGTGTGTGTTAATGGGGCTGTATGATCTGTCTGACTGATAGACAGAAATCACCGCCGCTGTAAAAACTACTCTTTTTTTTTACAGACAAAAGAAATAAGAAACACAGCATTTTATTTTATATTTTTTATATTATATTACATGATATTAACTTGCGTGATGTTTTAATTAATTGTATTAAATTACACTATAGTATATTATGTTATATAAAATTATATTATAGACAATTATATTTTGTTATATTACATTATATTATAGACAATTATATGATGTTATATTACATTTTATTATATTATGTTATATTAAAGTACATTATATTATGTTATATACAAATATATTAAATTACATTATATGATATTAAATTATATTTTGTTATATTAAATTATATTAAATTATATTTTGTTATATTAAATTATATTAAATTATATTTTGTTATATTTTGTTATATTAAATTATATTAAATTATATTTTGTTATATTTTGCTATATTAAATTATATTATATTAAATTATATTATATTATATAATATTAAATTCACTTATTATATTATTTTATTTTCCTCAGTGTGTTTGTCATGCCTTCATTCAGCAGCTCTCCTCCCGCTCTTCGTGTAACAGCTCATGTTTTCGGGGGGAATACCGGTAGTCTTCAGTATTATCTCCTCTTTACAGCGACTACCGTTCCTGCACTGCTCCTTTACAACTCCTCTGTTTATCCACAATCAATGTGGCCAATACAGGGGCGTATTAGGGGCTGTAAGTCTATTGTAAATGAAAGTTTATGGTAAAATGGCCCATAAACGCTCGGCTGTATAAGTCTGCAGCGCGAGACGATTCTCACAGTTCATGGACGCCGGCGAGAGGCGAGTCTGCTGTCTTTCCTTCAGTTTGCTCGAAATATTTCACGAGAGATGATGCCGTGAACGCGTTTGACCGGCAACGATTAAGGAGAATTTTCATCCAAGCGAAGGACGCGTTAAATGTCACCGTGTTTGATTTTCTGCCTGCGCGCTGTTTTGATTATTATTTTGTCTTTAAGTCTAACGCAGCACGGAGGGTTTTTATAAAGTCGTAACTGCAGATTAAGGACGTCCACCATTTTGTTTTGGAGAGGAAATGTGCCCTGAAATGGCCACCATCGTGACGTGTATGTGTGTGTGTGTGTGTGTGTGTGTGTGTGTGTGTGTGTGTGTGTGTGTGTGTGTGTGTGTGTGTGTGTGTGGTGTGTGTGTGTGTGTGTGTGTGTGTGTGTGTGTGTGTGTGTGTGTGTGTGTGTGTGTGTGGTGTGTGTGTCAAAAGTTCAAGTTATAAGAACTCATAGTTAGATTTAGTTTTAGATGCACGTTCTTCTGCTCGACGTTGTGCAGTTTTCTGCCGGCTGAACATCTGACCCGGAGATAAGAGGCGAGGAAGTCGTTCCTCATTTCCACGAAGCAGAAACGCCGTCATAAAACAGGCGATGTTAATGCATGAACAACAAGAAAATCACAATTCATGTCAGTGTTTTTCGCCAGGTTTGCTTTGGTCAACCATCTTATTCATGTTCTTAGTGCTTGCATCCAAGTTAAAAAGATGTGTTTTATTATTTGGGATGAAAAGCAAATTAAAGAAAAGGTTACAAAACAGAATTAATTCCAAAAAAGGTACAAATATGATATAAATATGAATAATCTCATTAACATTTATTATTTGCGCAGAGCATTGAAGAAAAGGTAAAACACTGGCCGCCTCTTCGCTCTGCGTCCCTTATTGTGAAAAACTGATTATTAAAAATGTATTTTAATCCTAATGTCATACAGAGTTGAAAAGGAACCACGACCTAAGACGTTTTTGAATCTGGATGAAAAGTACTTTTATAACGCGTCAGACCCATCGCTGTTGTCTTCTGTCCAGACTGCAGTTTTCTTGCTTCAACCTTATCAAACTAAATGTGTGTTTCTGGAGGTGAGTCCTATCAGAGCTCATCACGCCTCCTCAACAAACATGTCTGCGTCTCTGTGGTGAAGAAACCTCTTTTACTGCCCCCCCCCCCCAATAAACTTTATGGCTCCGAAGAGGCCGAGCGGCTCTCATTACGTTTGTTTACCCAAAAATGAGACACGGACACGGCCGTTGCTACTCACAACGTGGACCCTGTCTTTGTCCTTCTTTTGGAATATCAATGTGTATTTCCACTCTCAAAAGGTGTGTTTTCACTGTTCTTTAGTCCGTGCTGCGCCTGAACACTGAGCCAGCCTGAGGGCAGACTGGGTACTCATCTGGACTAAGCCAATGCAGAGCTTGGTTTCAATGCACGCTATGAAGCAGATGTTAGGTGGTGACATTTCTAATTAAAAATGTTGAACTATCTGGTTAAAAAGATTACATTTCAGGCCCAGGGGATGACTTCCCATCAAAGCAGTAAGAGACGGTGGAAAAAGCCTGAGCTAACGAACACTAGCTGGAAAAAAAAGTTATTTTAGCAAAAACTAGTTACAAAAAACATTTTAAAAGCATTACGTTAGCAGAGAAGTAGAACATTAGCATGAAATGAGTAACGTTAGTATAATGAAACAGCTGTGTGCGTCACTCTTTAGTGTCCCCTGGTCTCCAGCTGTGTGCGTCACTCTTTAGTGTCCCCTGGTCTCCCAGCTGTGTGCGTCACTCTTTAGTGTCCCCTGGTCTCCCAGCTGTGTGGCGTCACTCTTTAGTGTCCCCTGGTCTCCCTGCCTGTGTGGCGTCACTCTTTAGTGTCCCCTGATCTCCAGCTGTGTGTGTCACTCTTTAGTGTCCCCTGGTCTCCCCCTGTGTGCGTCACTCTTTAGTGTCCCCTGGTCTCCCAGCTGGTGTGCGTCACTCTTTAGTGTCCCCTGGTCTCCAGCTGTGGTGCGTCACTCTTTTAGTGTCCCCTGGTCCTCCCAGCTGTGTGCGTCACCTTTAGTGTCCCCTGGTCTCCAGCTGTGTGGCGTCACTCTTTAGTGTCCCCTGGTCTCCCCAGCTGTGTGCGTCACTCTTTAGTGTCCCCTGGTCTCCAGCTGTGTGCGTCACTCTTTAGTGTCCCCTGGTCTCCCAGCTGTGTGCGTCACTCTTTAGTGTCCCCTGGTCTCCCAGCTGTGTGCGTCACTCTTTAGTGTCCCCTGGTCTCCCTGCTGTGTGCGTCACTCTTTAGTGTCCCCTGATCTCCAGCTGTGTGCGTCACTCTTTAGTGTCCCCTGGTCTCCCAGCTGTGTGCGTCACTCTTTAGTGTCCCCTGGTCTCCAGCTGTGGTGCGTCACTCTTTAGTGTCCCCTGGTCTCCCAGCTGTGTGCGTCACTCTTTAGTGTCCCCTGGTCTCCAGCTGTGTGCGTCACTCTTTAGTGTCCCCTGGTCTCCCAGCTGTGTGTGTCAGTCTTTAGTGTCCCCTGGTCTCCCAGCTGTGTGCGTCACTCTTTAGTGTCCCCTGGTCTCCAGCTTTGTGCGTCACTCTTTAGTGTCCCCTGGTCTCCCAGCTGTGTGCGTCACTCTTTAGTGTCCCCTGGTCTCCCAGCTGTGTGCGTCACTCTTTAGTGTCCCCTGGTCTCCCAGCTGTGTGCGTCACTCTTTAGTGTCCCCTGGTCTCCCAGCTGTGTGCGTCACTCTTTAGTGTCCCCTGGTCTCCCAGCTGTGTGCGTCACTCTTTAGTGTTCACTGGTCTCTGTGAAGCTGACCGTTGAGCGGCCCAGACCAAGCAAGGAGGCAGAACGTCCAAAAATATAACCCGACGTGGGCATTTATTCAACTTGAGCACAGGACACAGCCTCAATCCTGCTGTTCCTGTGCACACATCCTACCAGCCACAAGGATCTCACACACTACCAGCCTCCCAACAGACAGGGAAACAGAGCCTAAATACACACACTAATCAGCACAACAAGACACAGGTGAGGGGGGGAGGAGACAACACAGGACACCAGGTGCACACAATTACCCGGCCTGAAGCAGTCAGTCCATAGTGACGAAGTTACCTTCGTCACAGTCTCCCAGCTGTGTGCGTCACTCTTTAGTGTCCCCTGGTCTCCCAGCTGTGTGCGTCACTCTTTAGTGTCCTCTGGTCTCCCAGCTGTGTGCGTCACTCTTTAGTGTCCTCTGGTCTCCAGCTGTGTGCGTCACTCTTTAGTGTCCCCTGGTCTCCCAGCTGTGTGTGTTACTCTTTAGTGTCCCCTGGTCTCCCAGCTGTGTGCGTCACTCTTTAATGTCCCCTGGTCTCCAGCTGTGTGCGTCTCTCTTTAGTGTCCCCTGGTCTCCCAGCTGTGTGCGTCACTCTTTAGTGTCCTCTGGTCTCCCAGCTGTGTGCGTCACTCTTTAGTGTCCCCTGGTCTCCCAGCTGTGTGCGTTACTCTTTCGTGTCCCCTGGTCTCCCAGCTGTGTGCGTCACTCTTTAGTGTCCCCTGGTCTCCCAGCTGTGTGTGTTACTCTTTAGTGTCCCCTGGTCTCCCAGCTGTGTGCGTCACTCTTTAGTGTCCCCTGGTCTCCCAGCTGTGTGCGTCACTCTTAGTGTCCCGTGGTCTCCCAGCTGTGTGCGTTACTCTTTAGTGTCCCCTGGTCTCCCAGCTGTGTGTGTCACTCTTTAGTGTCCCCTGGTCTCCCAGCTGTGTGTGTCACTCTTTAGTGTCCCGTGGTCTCCCAGCTGTGTGCGTCACTCTTTAGTGTCCCCTGGTCTCCCAGCTGTGTGCGTCACTCTTTAATGTCCCCTGGTCTCCAGCTGTGTGCGTCTCTCTTTAGTGTCCCCTGGTCTCCAGCTGTGTGCGTCACTCTTTAGTGTCCTCTGGTCTCCCAGCTGTGTGCGTCACTCTTTAGTGTCCCCTGGTCTCCCAGCTGTGTGCGTCACTCTTTAGTGTCCCCTGGTCTCCCAGCTGTGTGCGTCACTCTTTAGTGTCCCCTGGTCTCCCAGCTGTGTGCGTCACTCTTTAGTGTCCCCTGGTCTCGTTGTGTTTTGAGCTTCTTCAGCGTTTGGTTTCTGCAGCTTTTAGTAAACGCTGCCATGTCTCCTCAAGTTGCTGAAGATGTTTCTTTATGTGGAACCCTTGGGTTTTTATATCTGCATCCTTTCTGAAGCTGCAGCACGTTAGCACCTGTCGGCCTCCGTACACATGGGCCATCAAAACAATGGCTTTACACCAACACTCCCCTTCTCTTTATAAGTACAACAGATACGCCTCCTTGAAGTAGTTTTAATATTGTCATACCAAGTGGAAAGTCTAACAAGTGACATGTAAGGTCATGTAAAACGAGAAACTCAGACTATTTCTTAAAGTGGACCTATCATGCTGTATTGGAAACATATTGTGGGCCAAACCTAAACAAAACATGTCTGTGAAGTGATTTGCTTAAAATACCAAACAGACCCCCGTTGTAGCCACGCCTCATTCTGCTCAAACCCCTCTGTTGAAGCCCTGTTAGAGAAACGCGGATTTTGGGTCCTTAGCTTGAAAAAATAAATAAGAGGAGGCGGAGCTAATGCCTGATCAGAATTCTACCGGAGATAAAGTAAAATTCTGCTGTGATAAAACGCCATCCTGTTCTAAACCACATCAAGGATTATTTCTGAGACAGTACGGAGCTCAAATGCTTTTTCTCTTGCGGGTTTATCACAAGGTGAGTTCTTTTGTATTTCCTGCTTTTTAAACACGTGCTCTCCAGTACAGGTTAGCTCTGAGTGTTAGCGAGGCTCGCTAATGTAAACAAAGACGAGATTACGTCCAAAACACGTCAGGCATTGTTTCTGATAGCAACACTCTGTGGGTCCGCTGCCGATTCGACGTCAGATTAGCAGCAAATCTGTATCCGCTCTTTGTTCACCTGTTTTCAAAAGATTTGGGTACGGAGGAAAAGAGAGGGTTTTATTTTCTGACGCTGCGTGAGTTCCCCGACGCACCGGGGACACGTGTGCATAAAAGACATCTCAAAGTGCATTTTGCATGATAGGTCCACTTTAAGTAACGTTTTACTTTCAGTTTGAATGTAAATGGTCCAAGGTCAGAGCTTGAGATGAATACGATAAATAAGAGTGTGAACATGTGACCCTTTACACTGATAGTTCCAAGGTGTTTGATTGATCTTTTATGGTTTCAGGCACACTGCCATCAATCCTCTCTCTGCCACATATTGCAGCTTATCAGAGCGAATGAAGAGGGTTTGGGAGTGTCGACTGAACTTCATTAAGTGACGCTCCTCTTGTATTATGTAAACTGCCTGTGACTCAGGTGAACTCTAAGGTTGACCCCATTGGACGAGGGCAGAAACAACCCTCTAAATATTACGTTCAATTTCACTGCATCTTTTCCAAAACCTCTGTACTCCAGCTTTGACGGCCAAGTCTAGTGTAATCTGTGGAGAAAGGTCAACTAAAATATGACTTTAACTAAAACATACTTTGTGAAAGTTTTTCTCTGTGGTTCAAAACAGGTCTGATAAACTGTCTTCAATCCAAGAGGACAAACCTTCTCTTCCCGCCTGTTTTGGTTCCCTCTCGTCCTGTTAACCGTCATTCAACTAAAGCTGGCTCAAACGTGAATGTTCAATCAACTCAAAACTGAAAATAAAACCATTTAAATATCCGGATCTAGTCTCGTTGTATTTGTATGTAACGTATTCTTTCCAACTATGGTTTGTTTTGTTGTGAATGCTTCCAAATGTTTCTCATTTTGAAAAGATAAAAGTGGATAAAACTAAAACTGCTTTTTCACTTTTTATGGAGTTTCGTTATTGGATGATGTTGTGTTACCAGTTTAGGTCTTTAGTTAAGGCCTCAAGTTCAAAATGGCTGTATATTCGACCAACACACACACACACACACACACACACACACACACACACACACACACACACACACACACACACACACACACACACACACACACACACACACACACTGCTGATAGTCTCTATCAGTGTTGAGATAGGACTGTTGTTGGAGGCGTAGTGGGCCCAGAAGGACAAAGGTCTGAGTGATGACACACATACACCTACACACCTACACCTACACCTACACCTACACACACACACACACACACACACACACACACACACACACACACACACACACACACACACACACACACACACACACACACACACACACACACACACACACACACACACACACACACACACACACACACACACACACACACACACACACACACACACACACACACAAGGCAGATAGCAGTATCCTGCGCTCTGTTTGCCCACTGTTCCTCTTCGCCCTTTGGTCACCACACCTCAACTGCTTCATCATTTAGTGTGTGTGTGTGTGTGTGCGTGTGTGTGTGTGTGTGTGTGTGTGTGGTGTGTGTGTGTGTGTATTCTTCTCTTTATGACTTTCTGTATTCTTTAGGTTACTTGTTGTACACTTTCATGTGGAAAACATATTGTACATTTTATCCAAAGAAATTGTGTTTGTTTTATTCATTACAAGTTAGTTGAACTTAAAAAATAAAAAAACGTTATTCATCAAAAAACAACAACATTTCTAAATGTTCAAGAAGTTCTGAATTGTTTTTAAAGTTCTGACTTTTTTTCAAAATTCTCTCTTCTTTGCTTGATTTCCGATTTTTCTTTAAATTAGAATATTTCCAAAAAATCCTCACTTTTAAAAAATGTCAAAAAATTCTCATTTCTTCTCAAAATTCTTAATTTTTCGAAAAATACTCGACTAAAAATAAAAAGCACTTTTGGTCAGATCTCATTAAAATGTTTGACACGTGGCCATTATTCTTTTCCGTATGTGTAAAACATAAACCCACCCCCACACATTTTTTTAGAAGAAATCAGACACGATGGAAATATGCTGTTTGTCTTTTAATACGTTAAATTAAGTCACCGTTGTTGCTCTGTTATAGTGTTACATTCAGTTATCCTGTACACTTATTATTATTAAAACAGCTTTTGGTTTGTAAATAAAATGTGGGTCCGTGACTTCATATATAAGTTGTATCCAACATGTATTCACTTTACCTCACAATCATCAAGTTAAACCCGCTTAAAATGTAGAAAAATTACATTAAGAATATACAAATCTGATGTATTGATCACAATCGTTTACAAGACATTGTGGCACATAAAAGACAACAAACCAACTTCAGGAGAATTTGCCAGCGGTGGAAGAAATAATAAGATCGTTTCCTGCAGTTAAATTACTTATAGCATACTTTTAGAATACTCCCCTGAATCTCAAGCATTTAAAACCTTACTAACGAACAGTATAGCCACTTTCACACCAAGTACTTTGCCGTACTAAAGGTCGGGACATACCAAGCTGACACCAAAGAACTCACACAGACGGACCCGACTGTTGTGTCGCCTCACGTCTCCTGCGTCTTGGCCAACAGTCGCACTGGAACACACCGCAAAGACTTCAGCCGACGGCCAAGAAGCACGTACGAACTGAGTGGCAATAACTCTCCCTACCAACAGGCGGCGGTAGTGTGTATTCGTCATTCAAAAGAGGCAACCAGAAGACAGACTGCGTGATAACCGAGAGAAGAAGAACAGACTGCGATATAAACAAACAACAAATAGCGTGTGCGTTCCATGCTCACTCTACAGCGAGAAGCTCACGGGGCTTTCCCGAACCTGAGTCGAGAGCTGGAGTTAAAGGAAATCTCAGATTGGCCTTCTTAATCGTTTGTTTGGGTCCCTCACTTCCGTTTCGCTTCTCATGCACTGATTCGCCAGCTGAACAGCCAATCAGAGTGATTTATTTGACCGACAGCCTTTGGCGGATTGCCTACCATGTCAAATCGGTAGGTTTCCGGCCAAAAAGGTGTTGGCACGCCCGAAAAGACACGACGGTGCGGGACACACCAATCTGAGTAGGGCGACAGGATGCTCATCGTCGGCCTGACATCCATCGACGGCCAAAATCGGCTTGGGGTGTCCGGGGCTTTAGTTCCCAGCACTTAGTTCCCAGCACTTAGTTCCCAGCACTTAGTTCCCCCATGGAACTAAAGAGCAGATCGCGTTCACACCGGAATAAGTCCCTGAGGGAGGATTAGGCAAATGAAGCCGCTGACGTCACTTCTTCTTCTTCTGCTTTGGGTTTACTGGCAGGCCGCAAACCACTTCACGGCGTATGCTGCCACCCGGAGTCCCCGGCCGGAAGTCCCCGGAGTTGGGGAAGGCTTCAGTAGAAGCTGCTGGGACTCCCAGCAGCTTCTACTGAAGCCTTCCGAGTAAATCGCCAGAACGCCGACACCTCCTCATCTCCACCGCTCCCATGTTTTATTTTGTGTTGCCATAAGTTAGTCTCTCTCTGTCAATGCGCGGTGCTAATGCTAATGCTAATAATACTAATGCCAGCAAATACAATGGCGGCTTAAAAAAACTTTTCTGAGTTTTACGGGGCGTCGTTTGCAATTCGCCCAGCCAATCGAAATTGGTACTTTTTTCTCCCCGGGTTAGTACCACCTCTCTAGCAGGGACTACAAATGGGGGTAAAAGTTCTCTTTTTGGTGTGAACGCAAAATTCCAGGCACTAACGGAACTAAACGGGGAAAGTACTCCGGTGTGAACGCGCCATATGTATAAGAAATATGGAATGAAAGTATTGATTGAAGTAAAACAGAAGTGGTTAAGTACAAGCACCTCACGTTTGTAATGACTTGATATGTTAAGATGCACAGATGCCCTTTTTCTGGGAATAAGATATTCCTACTGAGCGAATGCAAATGACTATATTTTATATTTTTTGACTACAGCTATTTTTGTAAATGCTTCCAGTGTTAATAATTAAAGGCAGAACAAAACCCTGTATTATGCGTTTCTATGTCCAGTAACATTCAGGAGGTTAACTGTCCCTGTTCTTCACAGGACCATAAACACTGTCACTGGAGTTTAACTATGCGTCCTTTCAGGTGGAGAAATCATTTAAAAGCAACACAAAACTTTTCTTTGAAATGCATCATCAAGAACAAACACACACCTGAAAACGTGATTTACCCTGAAAATCCTCTTTTTTTAAGTAGCTTTAAAAACAAACATATGTCCCACACTGTCTAACAGTATCATATATATTCCGCATGCAGCTCTTCATTGAAGCTAATTATGTTGACATCGAGCAGCGAATTCTCAGAGAACAGATTGCAGACGCTGATAGTCTATATCTGGCAAAAACCATTCAAGTGTTTTGGTTGAGTTTTCCCTTCTTTGCATCTGATTGCGATGATAAACGCGCTAAAGTATAAAGGTTTTCTTTCCATGCAGAACAATGGCAGAGACAGATAAAGAAAAGTTACATTTTTAGACCAACGAGGTGCAAAAGCATTCCTCAAGACTTCATACGAGGAATTTAAAGGAGACATTATTTGGGTGGTATTAAAGGCACAGGAGGAGCTAGCTGACTTTGCAGCACTTAGTTTCACTTTGGTTCAGTTGGTGCGAAAAGGCTTTTCAATCCTTGAGTTTTTTTTTTAAATGGAAATATTCGACATCTTGGGGAAATTCGGCATCTCCACAAGGAATACACATTTGAAGAAAGCTTGGACAAGTAACTCTCAACTCAAACTGTGTTCCTATTTCAACTTGTTTCCTGTTCCAGTCTTTTTGCATTTAGCTGTTGACGTGCAACCAAACGTCCTGAAATCCCAGCAAGCGAAACATCTGATCACTTTTACAAACTATCTGCAACAGTCAGACGGTAGAAGGAGTTGCTTTCTCAAACTTTGGAGCTTTGGTTTTACGAAGAAGGGCGGAGAAAGAAAAAAACATGGCAGGAGGCGGGACGGGATGCAAAGCGTTCCTCAGTTCTTTGGGGAGAGTGTCTCAGTCCAGATCCCCGATGTGAGCGTCCACTAAAAGGTTTCCTCAGTATTCCTCTTTGATGTTCAGAGCCAGCGAGGAGGGCGACACCAGCCCGTTGCTACCACTGCTGCTCGTCACCATGGAGACGCTGTTTCCGCCGTTTCCATGGAGAACACCACCGCTCCCATTGGCTGGAGGCGTGGTGGAGGAAGAGGAGGCCGGCTGCTGGAGCTTCTTCTTGGTGATTTTACGCTCTTTAGCCCGGCGGTTCTGGAACCAGATCTTCACCTGGAGCAACAACAAAACAAAGGCGTTTTTATTTTTGCAATATAATCTGAAGAAAAAAAGATTCAAGGCTTTTATTGTCATGAGTACAGAGCTGCAGTGTAGTTATATCGATGAAAATCTGAGGTCACAGACTCCTCCAACAGCAACACAATAAAACAGTAAATAAAATAACATGGAACATAAGTCGTGCCATAAGAGTCTATACAAGTGATACATCATTTGTAAGTTTCAAACAGATGAATGTTATGGATGTTCTTAGTTCAGGTGTTTAACAGTCTTATGGCCTGTGGGATGAAATGGTTTTGTAAATGGAGCTTGGCTAAGCTAACGTTATATATGCTCCGACCGTCCACACTCACAACAACGGCCTACAGACATAAATAAAGCAGCGACTGTATTCTCCATGACACAGGCAGTCTGTGGTTTGTACTTGTTTAACTTCTGTCTAGTTTCTGAACAGATATGAGGAGCTGTGAGCTCTGAGTGCTAACAGCTAACGGCTGTGTTGTTTTTCTTTGGTTCTCATTGAAGATGACGTCACGGCTCCGCCTACACTGCGTTACTATAGTTACCGCCCCAGCTACTAAACTGTAATGGAAACGCAGCATAAAGTGAGCCTGGCCTACCAAGGCCTAACTAAGCCGAGCGAGGACTGCAGTGGAAATATGAGTCATATATGTTTTGACTGTGGTGCACCAATTAACCAAAGCAAATTCCTTGTATGTGAAAAACTACTTGGCATGCATCCGATTCCTTTACCGTTATATTATATCTGCATGGCATGTCAACATCATTTTAAAGCACCACATGCATTTCCACGCGAACAAAGCAATGGTTCCAGTTTGTCAAAGATAGGACTTTTAGTTTGATTGCTTTTTTGCGCTCTTTAGCCCGGCGGTTTTTGAACCAGATCTTCACCTGGAGCAAAACTAATTCATTTGAAGACTTGCATCAAGCATCTTTACGTTTCCTGTAGATATTTCTTTCACTGAGGTGGACCAATTATCCAAAGCTAATTCTTTGTTTGTGAAAAACTACTTGAAATGCATCAGTAATATTATATCTGCATGACTTGTAAACATCATTTTAAAGCACCACATTTATTTCCACTGCCAAGAAAGCAATGGTTCCAGTTTGGTTTGTTTGTCAGCAGTATAACGGAAAAACTACACATCCAGCGTTCATGTAACTTGGTGGATAGGTTGAAGAAATCGGATCCACGCATTATTTTACATTTCTCGTTAAACATAGCAAGATAGGACTTTTAGTTTGATTGCTTTTGTGTTGTTGTTGTTGTTGGCAGGACTGGTGAAAAACTAGACTTTCTCATGAAACCTGGTGGGAGCGTTTAGCAAGGGCCAAAGAATAACCCATGATAAAAGTCTGTGTTCTTTGAGTGTTGACCTGATGAAAAGTCAGAGGGTCACCAAATGTAATACACGTCATCCTGTTGGGAACAAGAATGGGTGTACCAAATGTCATGACAATCCATCCAACAGTTGTTGAGCTGTCCTGCTGCTACACATACGCATTAGAGCGCAAATAGTGGATTAATCCGCCCATAAAAATAGTCCCAAACAAGTGATCAATTGCACTAATTCCAACTGTTTCAGAAAATTACTTTTAAAACTGAATTTACGATGTAGGTCTTCACTATATGAACCAATGGGCATGTTGTTGGTTTAAGTATTTTACTGGGATTTGTTTACAATAAGAAACATTTTCAGAGAACAAGTTAAAGAAATCCTGCCCAGTTCTTCGTCACCACTTTGAATCTCAAACATGGACGTTATGCTTTATGCAAGATCCTATAAATGTAATGTTTCACCCAATTTGTGTCAGTGTTTTTCCGTACCTGTCTCTCTGAGAGGCCGAGCGTCGTGGCCAGCTCCGACTTCCTCCTGATGGTGATGTATTTGCTGTAGTGAAACTCTTTCTCCAGCTCCAGGCGCTGGTGGTCGGTGTAAACCACCCGGTACTTATCTTTAGTCCGCGTCTTCCCGTCTGAACAACATAGAAACATAACCTGGTTAGCAAAGGAACTGTTGTTGAAATGCCCCTTGCATTGATTTCACACTGAAGGGGTATCAGTCTTCTTCTCTAAGTCTAAAAGTGTATGAAGGTTTATATGTGTTATGTTCAGTGTCTTGGTTTGTTTGTGTGTCAGCAGGATTAAGTAGAAATGATTGTTAACTAGCATTAGCATGACATAGCATTATAGCATCCATGACCAAACAGTGGTCCCAGGTTTTAATCTGTAGCGTAACCCCAAAATAATAACGCTAATAAAATGCAAATGTTTTGAGTTTAAGATAATGCTACGTTGCTACTGTTGAAGCTAGTTAGCCAGGTTTGCCAACAATAGCCACGTATTTAAGAACATTAATGCATCAAATGTATTTAACAATTTACTGTTGTCCTCTGTTTTGAAAAAGCTAAAACGTTTACACAATCCTCTAAATTCTTAAAAATGCACAGTCACATGTTTAAAGAGCGGGACAAAGCTGCTAACGTTAGCCTCATATTAGCGTATTTGTGTGTCAGCAGGATTAAGGAAAAACTACTATATATCGTTATCTAATGCATGACATAGCATTTAATAGCATCCAGAACCAAACAGTGGTTGTTTCAGTTCTGATCGGTATCGTGACCCAATAAATAAATATGTAGTTAGCTAATAATATGCAAATGTTCTGCGTTGAAGGTCATGCTACGTTGCTACTGGTTAAGCTTGTTAGCCATGTCTGCTAACAATAGTAGCTTATTTTAGAACCAAATTATTTCTTAGTAGGTTTTTAACAATTTTCACAGTCACATGTTAAAAGAGCAGGACACAGCTGCTAACGTTAGCCTCACATTAGCGTAGTCTTCGGTTGGCAGGATTAAGGAAAAAACAGTTTAATGTTTACTAGCATTAGCATGACATAGCAATTAGTAGCATCCAGAACCAAAGAGGTTGTTTCTGGTTCTAATCTGTAGTGTTATCCACCAGTAAAATGTCGTTAGCTAATAATATACAAACGTTTTAAGGTAAAGCCAAATTACAAGCTAGTTAGCCAGGCCTGCTAACGTTAGCAGCTTATGTTATGCTCGATTTTAATTGTTTTAATGCAAATAAGAGTAGGAAACAACTCTGGAAATGAACAGCATACAACTTGCATTATGGAATAAGTGTAATAATATTGTTTAATGTTTACATTGTCTAGCAATAGGGTGTAATTTGTAGTACATATCCGTATAATCCAGACATAATGATTATTAAAAATACGTGTTTGAGCTCTACCATTCCACATGTACGAGGATAACATGTTTACCTCATATGGCCTAGTTTTAAAAACACTCGAACCATTGAATCAGTTAATTGAATGTTTCCACTTCATTGACATGAAATCACACCGGCCGTTAGCGTGTTAAAGCTCAATGAAGCGTACGGAGCTGTAGTATTTTATATTATATGTTATAAAACACTCTCGTATAAACTGACGTCAGGCTGCAGCATAATGTGAGTTTTCACCATGACTCCTTTATTCAAATAGGAAACCTGCCTTGGATTGATTTGCATAAACTCACCGTTATCTGCTTTTTGTTGAATTTAAATGGACTCAGTGTTCGTGTGTTTTAAAACTCAACTCCATCAGGAGGTCAAGCTGCAGACTAAAACTCACTACAGTTTCAATATAAATGACGAAATGTAATTTGTCTTATTCTTACAGTAAAATGAAGGTACTTAAAGTATTAATTGTCCAGTAGAAATGTATTGAAAGAATGTAAAGTAACAGTAAAAAGTAGGTATAGTACTTGAAATAAAAGTGTTGACTGTTGAAAAGTGTATTTAAAGTAGTAAAATGTATTCAAAGAACTTCAAGTCAAAGTATTAAAGTACAGTAAAATGTGTTCAAAGTACTTCAAGTCAAAGTATTAAAGTACAGTAAAATGTATTCAAAGAACTTCAAGTCAAAGTATTAAAGTACAGTAAAATGTATTCAAAGAACTTCAAGTCAAAGTATTAAAGTACAGTAAAATGTATTCAAAGAACTTCAAGTCAAAGTATTAAAGTACAGTCAAATGTATTCAAAGAACTTCAAGTCAAAGTATTAAAGTACAGTAAAATGTATTCAAAGAACTTCAAGTCAAAGTATTAAAGTACAGTAAAATGTATTCAAAGAACTTCAAGTCAAAGTATTAAAGTACAGTAAAATGTATTCAAAGAACTTCAAGTCAAAGTATTAAAGTACAGTAAAATGTATTCAAATAACTTCAAGTCAAAGTATTAAAGTACAGTAAAATGTATTCAAAGAACTTCAAGTCAAAGTATTAAAGTACAGTCAAATGTATTCAAAGAACTTCAAGTCAAAGTATTAAAGTACAGTCAAATGTATTCAAAGAACTTCAAGTCAAAGTATTAAAGTACAGTCAAATGTATTCAAAGAACTTCAAGTCAAAGTATTAAAGTACAGTAAAATGTATTCAAAGAACTTCAAGTCAAAGTATTAAAGTACAGTAAAATGTATTCAAAGAACTTCAAGTCAAAGTATTAAAGTACAGTAAAATGTATTCAAAGAACTTCAAGTCAAAGTATTAAAGTACAGTCAAATGTATTCAAAGAACTTCAAGTCAAAGTATTAAAGTACAGTCAAATGTATTCAAAGAACTTCAAGTCAAAGTATTAAAGCACAGTAAAATGTATTCAAAGAACTTCAAGTCAAAGTATTAAAGTACAGTCAAATGTATTCAAAGAACTTCAAGTCAAAGTATTAAAGTACAGTCAAATGTATTCAAAGAACTTCAAGTCAAAGTATTAAAGTACAGTAAAATGTATTCAAAGAACTTCAAGTCAAAGTATTAAAGTACAGTAAAATGTATTCAAAGAACTTCAAGTCAAAGTATTAAAGTACAGTAACATGTATTCAAAGAACTTCAAGTCAAAGTATTAAAGTACAGTAAAATGTATTCAAAGAACTTCAAGTAAAAGTACTAATTGTGCAGTAAAATGTATTCAAAGAACTTCAAGTCAAAGTACTAATTGTGCAGTAAAATGTTCTCAAAGTTCTTAAAATAAATGTAGAAATTGTCCAATGAAATGTATTGAAAGTACAAAGTGTCTTTTTGCGTAGCAGCATACTGTGTTAAGGTAAATTAAAAGGCCTTCAGATGTCTTTGACACGCTCTGATTCAGTATTAACTCTAAACAAACACCAGTTTCTTCTTTAAACACACACACACACACTCTCACACACACACACTGGCTGTCTGTCCAGTAATTGGTCAGCGGGGGGGTTTGGGAACATCTGTCCGAACGTTCTGCTTCATTTGTGAAAGTGAAAACCAACAGTCTGATAGAGAGCTGACGCTAATGAAGGAGCGTAAATCAGAAGCTCTTCAGCGTTCACTCTGCACTCAAGTATCGTTACTCATTATGCAAAGCAAGAGCCAGGCTAACACTTCCCCCCACTGCCAGTCTTTATGCTAAGCTAAGCTAACACAGCCCTGATTCCTCACTAAGACCCTTCTACGGAGGACGAGAAGTGCCAAATAAATAAAACCATACAATAAATGTATATTCTATTAAATGTACCTGATTTATTTTTGCTGGATTATTTTCAGTTATTTTCCATTTATAAAAAGTTATGTACCTCCAAATCTGAGGCCATGGTTTTCAGCAGGAAACCGATGGACTGTCCACTCCAAGTAGGGAATGAGTCCTTACCCCAAGTGAAGGAGTTCAAGTATCTCGGGGTCTTGTTCTCGAGTGAGGGAACAATGGAGCGTGAGATGGGCCGGAGAATCGGAGCAGCGGGAGCGGTACTGCAGTCGCTTTACCGCACCGTTGTGACGAAAAGGGAGCTGAGCCAGAAGGCAAAGCTCTCTGTCTACCGGGCCATTTCCGTTCCTACCCTCACCTATGGTCATGAAGGATGGGTCATGACCCAAAGAACGAGATCGCGGATACAAGCGGCCGAGATGGGCTTTCTCCGCAGGGTGGCTGGTGTCTCCCTTAGGGATAAGGTGAGAAGTTCGGTCATCAGGGAGGGACTCGGAGTTGAGCCGCTCCTCCTTCGCGTCGAAAGGAGCCAGTTGAGGTGGTTCGGTCACCTCGTTAGGATGCCACCTGGGCGCCTCCCTAGGGAGGTGTTCCAGGAACGTCCAGCTGGGAAGAGACCAAGGGGTAGACCTAGGACCAGGTGGAGGGATTATATCTCTTCGCTGGCCTGGGAGCGCCTTGGGATCCCCCAGTCAGAGCTGGTTGATGTGGCCAGGGAAAATAAAGTTTGGGGCTCTCTGCTGGAACTGCTACCCCCGAGACCTGACCACGGATAAGCGGGAGAAGATGGATGGATGGAAAAAGTTATGTATTTATACGTGTATACATTTATTTATTTTTACGTTTTTTACCGTTATTTCTCCATAGCTGAGAGCAACACATGCGTCACTTCCGGGCAAAAATGACGGCTCCGCCCACTTTCGATATATGTTTAAATATAGCAGTAGGCTATCGATGTCCATGGATGAGAGAAACATCTACGTCACTTTACGGCCCCGCCCACTATTGGGGGAAACAACGCTGTCATTTGAACGGCGATCGAGCCCGAAGCCACAGAGCTCTTCTGCTACTGCCCTTTCTTCTTAGAGGAAGTTCAGAAACAGGTAACTCTGGATTTGTTTTAATGTTTGAGGAGCAATAAACGACACGGCAGCTTGTTGGCATGATAAAACTATTATTTCCCGCCTCGCTCATGAGAGTAACAGCTGGAGAAATTACAGCCTCGCCTACTGATTTTAATTTAACCATATATCAAGACCGATCGTCGGTTTCCAAAGATTTAATGTAAATGTTTGCCTGACTGGCCATCGTCATCGGGCTCTTTGAAGATCAGACAATCCACGGTTTTCTTACGTTTCTGATCGGATTGGCAAAAGCTTCAGAATTTGTATCGACCGCCGTTCAAATGACAGCGTTGTTTTCCCCCAAAGTGGGCGGGGCCGTCATTTTCGCCCGGAAGTGACGCATGTGTTACTCTCATCTATACTTGGAAGGATATACTTGTAAAATGTAATAAAAACATTTTTTTTTCTTCATGTCTCTTCTACATCAACATGTGTCCCCTCTTCTTCATGTCTCTTCTACATCAACATGTGTTCCCTCTTCTTCATGTCTCTTCTACATCAACATGTGTCCCCTCTTCTTCATGTCTCTTCTACATCAACATGTGTTCCCTCTTCTTCGTGTCTCTTCTACATCAACATGTGTTCCCTCTTCTTCATGTCTCTTCTTCATCAACATGTGTTCCCTCTTCTTCATGTCTCTTCTTCATCAACATGTGTTCCCTCTTCTTCATGTCTCTTCTTCATCAACATGTGTCCCCTCTTCTTCATGTCTCCTCTACATCAACATGTGTCCCCTCTTCTTCATGTCTCTTCTACATCAACATGTGTCCCCTCTTCTTCATGTCTCTTCTACATCAACATGTATCCCCTCTTCTTCATGTCTCTTCTACATCAACATGTGTCCCCTCTTCTTCATGTCTCTTCTACATCAACATGTGTCCCCTCTTCTTCATGTCTCTTCTACATCAACATGTGTCCCCTCTTCTCCATGTCTCTTCTACATCAACATGTGTCCCCTCTTCTTCATGTCTCTCCTACATCAACATGTGTCCCCTCTTCTTCATGTCTCTTCTTCATCAACATGTGTCCCCTCTTCTTCATGTCTCTTCTACATCAACATTTGTCCCCTCTTCTTCATGTCTCTTCTACATCAACATGTGTCCCCTCTTCTTCATGTCTCTTCTACATCAACATGTGTCCCCTCTTCTTCATGTCTCTTCTACATCAACATGTGTCCCCTCTTCTTCATGTCTCTTCTACATCAACATGTGTCCCCTCTTCTACATGTCTCTTCTACATCAACATGTGTCCCTCTTCTTCATGTCTCTTCTACATCAACATGTGTCCCCTCTTCTTCATGTCTCTTCTCCATCAACATGTGTCTCCTCTTCTCCATGTCTCTTATACATCAACATGTGTCCCCTCTTCCTCATGTCTCTTCTACATCAACATGTGTCCCCTCTTCTTCATGTCTCTTCTACATCAACATGTGTCCCCTCTTCCTCATGTCTCTTCTACATCAACATGTGTCCCCTCTTCTTCACGTCTCTTCTACATCAACATGTGTCCCCTCTTCTCCATGTCTCTTCTACATCAACATGTGTCCCCTCTTCTTCATGTCTCTTCTACATCAACATGTGTCCCCTCTTCTTCATGTCTCTTCTTCATCAACATGTGTCCCCTCTTCTTCATCTTCTACATCAACATGTGTCCCTCTTCTTCATGTCTCTTCTACATCAACATGTGTCCCCTCTTCTCCATGTCTCTTCTACATCACCATGTGTCCCCTCTTCTTCATGTCTCTTCTTCATCAACATGTGTCCCCTCTTCTTCATGTATCTTCTACATCACATGTGTCCCCCTCTTCTTCATGTCTCTTCTACATCAACATGTGTCCCTCTTCTCCATGTCTCTTCTACATCAACATTTGCCCCTCTTCTTCATGTCTCTTCTACATCAACATGTGTCCCCTCTTCTTCATGTCTCTTCTACATCAACATGTGTCCCCTCTTCTTCATGTCTCTTCTACATCAACATGTGTCCCCTCTTCTTCATGTCTTCTACATCAACATGTGTCCCCTCTTCTTCATGTCTCTTCTACATCAACATGTGTCCCTCTTCTTCATGTCTCTTCTACATCAACATGTGTCCCCTCTTCTTCATGTCTCTTCTACATCAACATGTGTCCCCTCTTCTTCATGTCTCTTCTACATCAACATGTGTCCCCTCTTTTCATGTCTCTTCTACATCAACATGTGTCCCCTCTTCTTCATGTCTCTTCTACATCAACATGTGTCCTCCTCTTCTTCATGTCTCTTCTACATCAACAGTGTCCCCTCTTCTTTCATGTCTCTTCTACATCAACATGTGTCCCTCTTCTTCATGTCTCTTCTACATCAACATGTGTCCCCTCTTCTTCATGTCTCGTCTACATCAACATGTGTCCCCTCTTCTCATGTCTCTTCTACATCAACATGTGTCCCCTCTTCTTCATGTCTCTTCTACATCAACATGTGTCCCCTCTTCTTCATGTCTCTTCTACATCAACATGTGTCCCCTCTTCTCATGTCTCTTCTACATCAACATGTGTCCCTCTTCTTCATGTCTCTTCTACATCAACATGTGTCCCCCTTCTTCATGTCTCTTCTACATCAACATGTGTCCCCTCTTCTTCATGTCTTCTTCATCAACATGTGTCCCCTCTTCTTCATGTCTCTTCTATCAACATGTGTCCCCTCTTCTTCATGTCTCTTCTCATCAACATGTGTCCCCTCTTCTTCATGTCTCTTCTACATCAACATGTGTCCCCTCTTCTTCTGTCTCTTTCTACATCAACATGTGTCCCCTCTTCTTCATGTCTCTTCTACATCAACATGTGTCCCCTCTTCTTCATGTCTCTTCTACATCAACATGTGTCCCCTCTTCTTCATGTCTCTTCTACATCACATGTGTCCCCTCTTCTTCATGTCTCTTCTTCATCAACATGTGTCCCTTTCTTCATGTCTCTTCTACATCAACATGTGTCCCCTCTTCTTCATGTCTCTTCTTCATCAACATGTGTCCC
>NW_022990793.1:0-71719 GCF_902827175.1 Gymnodraco acuticeps
GTGAGACAGGTTTGTCAAATGTACTCAGAGAGCTGCCAGACTCTCGTCTCGTAACACTCTTCATCATCTCTGAATAGAACATGTTTCGGACAAACAGACAGGAAGCTCAGCAGCAGCCGTTCAGTCGGTGCTACACGAGTTCATTTCAGGTTCATGCATATGCAGCCATCCTCGTCTTTTATCTGCATACTTACCGAACTCAGTGGACTGTTATTGTGCTTTTTCACAACCTTAATGTTTTCAGATCTCATGGTTAAACTTCAAAATCTCAAGAAAGGTACCGCAACAACCAAAGTTGGAATCTACTACACCCATACTTACCAACCTTGAGACCTCAGAAATCGGGAGCATTTCAAAACCAACGCGGGGGGGGGGGGGGGGGGGGGGGTGCCAGTGGATTGCCGGAGCTGTTAGATTAACATTAACATGTAGTTGTAAGTGCAATGCCTCGCGGCCTGTAACACCATCCTTGATGATAGCGCGCTACTAAAGAGACGTGCTACCATGGCAACCAAACAATGGTGTAGCTGTATTAAAGTCCGAGTGGAAACAGTCCTGAGTAAATCTGATTTAGTCAGAAATCGGGAGAAATGCTGGAGAAATACTGGAGAAATATGACCCCGGGAGGAAACCCGGAGAGGTCAATGAAATCGGGAGTCTCCCGCGAAAATCGGGAGAATTGGCAAGTATGAGTGCACCTAGTTTTCAACTGGTTTTAAGCTTTGGAACTTTAAAGAGGACATATTACGCTCATTTTCAGGTTTCATAATTGTATTTTGTGCCTCTTCTGTGTCATGCTATCAGGTACAATGTGTTGGAGCGCCAGCCAATAGAAGTGCGGCTATTACATAGTGATGTCACTATGATCAGGAAGTAAACAAAATAGTCCAATGGAGGCGTTTCAGGCAGGGGGGGAGGGTGTGGGGAAAAAAGTTAAAAAAACGTTGGTATTTTAGTTCCACAACTTCTGTTATTTTAACCTAATCCTCAATTGTTTTTCTTAACTTTATCAAGTTTATTTGTTGCCTAAACAGGTGAAATGCAGAAGCTTTCACAGCAAACTGTTTTGATGTATGTGACGAAGATGGCTTCGTCACTGTGGACTGACGGCTTCGGGCTTTGTATATTGCACATGTCTTTTATTTTGAAAAGTGTTCCCCCTCCCGTTCTTTCTGTTACTCCTGATTATGTTCACCTGGTGCCCTGTGTTGTCTCCTCCCCCTCACCTGTGTCTAATTGCTCCTCCCTCACCTGTGTCTAATTGCTGATTAGTGGGTGTGTATTTAGGCTCTGTGTTTCCTGTTTGGAGGAGGCTGGTAGTGTGGGTGAGATCCTTGTGGCTGGTGACTGTGTTCACCTGGGCAGCAATACTGAGGCTGTGTATCCTGAACCACAGTGATGAATAAATGCCTAGTTATATTTGAATTCTCTGCCTCTGCCTCCTTGCTTGGTCGGGCTGCTCAACGGTCAGCTTCACAATGTACATTTGTAGGAAAGCACACCAAAAATGACAAAAAACCTTCAAATAATATCACATAAACGTTGTACATGTGTACGGTGATTATATGACCAACTCACGAGTAGGAATGCACATGAGTAGAGTCAGCAAACCAACCAACTTACACACAACCAGAGTTTCAATTGCACACAAACCTTCTCAACACAGGCATTGTCATTCACAACATCTGCTGCAGCCACTGATTGCTTGTGAAGCCTGCAATGATGACAGAATCCCTAATGACCTGCAGACATTTAGGGGACAAAAGACCCTTTGAAACATGGAGATTGGATTCTAGTTGCAAATCTGATTGAGCGCCGCAGACTGAACTGATGGTGCTCAAGTCTTTGTGACATGTATCCATCACCCCTGTGCTTGTATGAGACTTCACATTGGTACACAGACCAGGTAGCATGTTATTGAATTAAGGTCTCAGAAAATCTTCTTGCAGTGTAATTACTTATTGATGGGTTTTTGTGTATGTTTGTGTGAGTATTCCTGACTGAATTAACCTCGTATGCATGCAGGCGTGTGCATATTTATGTTCCATGCATTCATGTGTGCTGTGTAGGTGTGCAGGACTGAATCAGAGTGTCTCATTTGCAATTCAGCTGCTGTCCGTGCAGCCAAAGTGATATTTCAATAAAAGAAAAAGTAAGACATACTGTAAGAGTGTGCTAATGCTGTGGTGTGTTTATGGAGGAAATATGTATTCAGCGCGGGCGGGAAGGACTCTGTGCATCTATAAATTACTTTGGGGGCTCTGCTGCCTCTCTCAGGGACGCTGATGTATCACAGAGACTGAGAGAGACAGCCGGAGAAAAGGTAATCTGAGTGTTTGTGCTGCGAGATAAAAAGGAGAATGAGAGACGGTCAAACAAAGAGATGGAAACAGAGGAGAGGAGGAACTAATCAAACTAACATAAAAGTGTTTATAAAATGTCCTTGAACTTTCTTCTGCTGGAAACTCGAGATATTCAAGATTTACAAGGGATGTTCGGTGTATGGTCCGAACACGCGGAAGACGTTTTTAAATGTATCCTCATTGGAATATGTTGCATTAGGTATATAACCTTTAACCCATCACTGTCTCCTTTCCCCTGGCACAGGTCTACGGCCTTGAGGTGTTGCTGCTGTCTCTCTTATGGAGGAGCAGCTCTGGGTCCTTGTTGTTCATGACGAGCACAAGCTGACCTGAGATAGTTGATGTTTGTGAACATCTGGGAGTCCTTCTTATCGTACATTTAAGTTACATTTAGTGCCCTGTTTGTTTAGACTTGTTAATAAAGAACGTTGATAATACTGT
Organism: Gymnodraco acuticeps; assembly: GCF_902827175.1. Classification (NCBI taxonomy): domain Eukaryota; kingdom Metazoa; phylum Chordata; class Actinopteri; order Perciformes; family Bathydraconidae; genus Gymnodraco; species Gymnodraco acuticeps. The sequence goes on from NW_022990793.1 coordinate 2,805, forward strand.
AAACTCTGAACTAGTTAAAACCCTTTGACTGCGGAAGAGATCTTCAGAATTGGTCGGGCAACCGCTGTTATATATAGACATTTTATTTATTGGGATAAACCCCTTGAGATGCACCATCTCGTTTCCAAGGGGGTCCCGACAATAGCAACAACTTACAGACATACATAAACAAAAAGACAAAAAGCAAAACATGACACACAAGACAAACCACGTACAGTCTGGTAAGTCAAATTCAAGTAATATACACAATGATTACAATTTGAGAGACAGTCGAGCAGATCAGTTTCATCAATAACATTTATCAATTCTCCGGCCGTGACTCCGTAAAAAACCTTCGGTGTTTGACATCAAGCTACAGCTCTCCCGTGTCTCTCTGAGTTTCGTCTCCATTGCTCCAGAAGTTTCCATCACACTCATTCCATGCGGATAACATGAGGCCTTGATTGTGAATATGCAGAACGCCAGTGTCCAAATGAACGGACGTGAATAAGTTCATGCATACACCCTGCACCCTGTTCCCAGTTCTGATCACTTCTTGATGGATCGCTGATGTTTACATTAGTTTGCTTTGTCAAATGTTCCATACCTTTTGTATTTGATCTTATGTAAGTGTCAGGTCTGCAGTATAACAAATGCTTCTGTCATATTTGATAATATGCCAGAGAGTGAGTGTGTGACGGAAATGCATCTATTGAATTGTGTGTCGCTGATTGTGTGTGCATGACTGTGACTTTGTGAATCAGTGCAAGAACCAACCTGAAGATTAGAGTTGACAATATTCACATAATATCTTTCAAAGTTAGATTCTGTGTATTTAGAGCTAACCTCTACTTCACGCCTTCTTACTGTCCTGTTGTTCGTTGTCTTTGTCTATCGCACCCTCTTTCTATAACCCACCTCCCCAACATCTTCTTGTTGGCTCTCATACAAATAGATTTCATGAGGTTGATATAGATTGTCAAACTTTTGGACATTGTAACAAAGCCAACCAGTAAACCTGACTAGACATCCATGGCCCTTTAAGACTCTTGGCTGAACTAGGACAACTAAGAGGTAAAAGCTACTCCATGCAACATATTCAGGAGGGTGGATTGGTTATTGTTAATAATAATAATAATATATAATATTTTTATAGCGCCTTTCAGGAAACCCAAGGTCGCTTTACAAGTCGGGTAGGGGGGGGGGAGTAGGGGAAAAAAGGCAGACAGGTTAAGGGGGTGGGGGGGGGGGGAAGTAGCGGAAAAATAAACCTATTAAGCTAACTATACAGTGGCGAAAGCCTTGGTAAAAAGGTGCGTTTTGAGGGCTTTTTTGAAAATGTCCAGGGTTGGGGCGCTGCGGATTTCGGGGGGGAGAGAGTTCCAGTGGGTGGGGGATGCCACACTGAAGGCTCTGTCACCAAAAGTCCGCAACCTGGTGCGGGGGGTGGAGAGGAGATCCTGTCCAGATGATCTTAGCTTCCGGGATGGAGTGTGTAGCGGAGAAGGTCAGACAGGTATTGGGGGGCGAGGGCATGGAGGGATTTGTAAGTCAGAAGAAGGAGTTTATAGGTGATACGGTGCTTGACTGGGAGCCAGTGGAGGTGGATCAGGGTGGGGGTGGGGGTGTTCAAGGTTATCTCGATCTGCATGGTTATTGGTAGGTGTATTGATTGTTAGCTTGGTGCTAAGCTGGTTTGTTAGCTGGAGGGTTGGTTGGTATCTCACTATTTGGTCGAGTGCTTGATGGAAGTTTCATTCGTTTTGTGTGGCTTCTGTTTCGCTGGCTGTCGCTTTATGTCCACAAAGTGCCTTTTAGTGCCAGTGTTTTGTTTTTATTTTGTGCCGACGAAGCGGTCGTTTTGAGAATAAGTGCTGCACCCAGCGCCTTTCTTCCGAGGGCTACACCATTTTTCTTGTGGAGCTGCAAACACTTCAATTTGAAAGATGTTTAGCATTTTTAGAGGCTTCAAGGTTTTAGTAACAGTGTTTTGTTTTCATTTTTTTATTTCGTGCCGTTGCATGCGATCGTTTTGCTTCACCCTGTTCTAGAGGCTCCCAGTGCACACAGGACCTTATTTGTTGGCTCCTAACAAACTCTGGTTAGCCTCCAGTCTCCGTGGAAGATGCCAACGATAGAGCGTCGCGACCAAAATGTCAGTGGTTTTTATATCATCCCTTCACCTTAGGGTGTCCGTGCTGTCACATCACCTTACCCCTAGATTCCACCGGGTCCGTCTGCGGCGCGTTACGGCCGCGTTGAACACAAACCCAAGAACATGGGCTGCCGAAGGCAACAAATCTCAGTGAAAACAAAAGTGTTTCTTTCTTTTCACTAGAGAGTAGCCAGCCGCACCATGGCACGAAACCAACCAATACAAGCAGTCTGCGGTCTAACAGACAAGAAGCAAAATAGGTTTTGATTGGTCTGAAGGTGGCCTTTGGTCTTGTTATTCCGTATCGGGAACGCAGTGACAGGCTGGTGAAAGCAGGGGACATTTCATCCTGTAGCTGAGGACCAGGGGCGGAAAGTCCTCTGAAGACACTTCTGATTACTCCAATCCCACTGGGAGTGCTTTCCATCTGCAGGGATTGTGTTATCCATTAAAAAGCCTTTTACATGGTTCAATTGTATGCCTCTAACAATGGTATTTATTGACTTACAATAAGAGGTTGATGTCATACAATCTCCTTATCATAATTGCACTATTTTGAATTTGTACTTTTGTATTTTATTATATAAATTGCATCGTTGGAGGAGCTCGGGTCAGAAGCATTTCATTGCCATTTCTACACTGTGTGCATATGACAATAAAACCTTTGAATCTTGAGTCACAGAAATATATAGCCATCGAATTTATGCCAAATCTTTTTGGAAAACATCAGATTGCCAGTGTTAGAGGTCAGAGGACAACTATATTTGGTCCTCTGGAGTACAGCATGTGACAGACACAAGAACAAATACTTTTGATAGGTTCAGAAACGCCCTTTGGCCCTGCCAGTATCTATCAGCAGCTCCATTTTTCCTTCCTTCCCTGTTTTTTCCAAAATAAATTATTAACACTTGCATCATATTGAACGTCCTTGGTGGGTGTAAAGTCACAAAGAAATCAAAACGACCCTGAGGTAAAGATGGAGGCAGCTTTTGGGGTCCAACCCAAATTAAATCACAAATCTCCAAAGGCAATGCAATTATGTTTAATCTAAAAGAAAAAGTGTGATGTGAAAGGGCATTGTGGCACAGCTTCTAGCAGTACAATCCACAATGTTGCTTCTTGAACAAATTATAATATTGTGTTTGGGTTTTAACCCGAAATACAAAGAGAGATATTAAAAAGTCAGCAATACAATTTAAAAAAAACGCCCCACGTATAACCAATATAAGATTTTCACCAACATTGTTTTTAGTATTATCATTCATTTGAATATAAGTAAAGTGTATCACCAATGTGAATATGATATGTGTAGTGCAATGATATGAAACATTTCTCTGCAGCTTTCCTTCTCTTCCCTGCAGGCTCCGACGACCAAGCTTTACAGAATGCAAAGTGCAGCTGGGATGCTAATAAAGTCAATTCAGTTCTGCATCTCTATATCTCTAAAGTGCACTTATTTAAATGGAGTTCTCTCCCTTACATACCTTTCAATTTCTCTCAGCTTGAGCTCTATCGGCTTCGTCTCTATGGCATCGGTGAAGAATGAGAGGTAAACACATCCAGCTCCAACCATGTTAAAACCGTAAAAATCCACTTTTTCTGAAATAGTTATCACATAGGTACAAAATACAAATTTGAACATGACAATTAGCATACAAGGGCCCCTTTAAAATAAAAATAAACGTCACTATTAGCCATTTTTATAAGACTATTTATACAAATCTGCATGGATTTCAACCACTGTTGGTTAGTGAGATAAACGGATAATATATACAAATATACATAATTATGTAATTAAGTAGGTGGAGATTTGCAGGTTTTTGCCGTATGAAGTTGTGCATGTGACCTGTGAAGGTGTGTGTGTGTGTGTGTGTGTGTGTGTGTGTGTGTTTGTGTGTGTGTGTGTGTGTGTGTGTGTGTGTGTGTGTGTGTGTGTGTGTGTGTGTGTGTGTGTGTGTGTGTATGTGTGTGTGTGTGTGTGTGTGTGTGTGTGTTTGTCAAACCAAGAGAGGCTAGAGCTGTATCGCCTCCGTCTCATGGCATCGGTGAAGAATGAGAGGTAAACACATCCAGCTCCAACCATGTTATAACCGTATGTAAATAACTCGGGCCTGAATACAGATCTATTTCCCCGACTCATTTTCTTTGCCTTCCACCTGCTGGCTGTTTCACCCCGCTAACATGTAGGGGAGAAATGACATGTCACCAACAGAGTCACAATGATTAATTGGCCTCTGCATGGTGGCATAGTAACCCTCCTCGAAACGCTGCGATCAATCACCGAGCAGCCTAATGTGAGATGGCTTTCTCGTATGAAGCAGTCAAAACAAACAGCTTGATAGAGTTTGTTACCTGGCAGGAACAGAGAGGAACGAGACAGAACCAAAGCAGTTTCTCCGGTTTGTCCAAAAGAAAAAGTTTCACGGCTGAAAAATACATAATGAGACGAGAAACTTCTGGAATAGCTGGAAAGCAAAGGATCCATATACAGATCTGTGAACACACACCGCCAGCGTGGTTAAATATTGACGGAAAGCAAGATGATTGATGATGGTTTGATTAATTCACTGATAACCACAACATGTTAGAGCCGGTAAGAGGAGGGTGTAGTGCTGGGAGTTTTACTTTGGAGGTAAAAGGGGAGTGAGAGGTTTGTACTCACATTAAATCTGACTTTTTTCTAGATTCATTATTTTAGGTGTTAGAAACTGACCATAAACTAGACCAGTGGTTCTCAAAGTGGGGGGCGCGCCCCCCCCCCAGGGGGGCGCAGAGGCATGACAGGGGGGCGCGAGAGACCAGGAGGAAAAATGGTTATTAAAAAATTATTGATTCGAAAATAATATGATGCAGTACTATTACGTCTGGATCTCTGTGTTTCATTAAAGCTCGGCTCTGTGTGTGTGTTGTGTGTGTGTGTGTGTGTGTGTGTGTGTGTGTGTGTGTGTGTGTGTGTGTGTGTGTGTGTGTGTGTGTGTGTGTGTGTGTGTGTGTGTGTGTGTGTGTGTGTGTGTGTGTGTGTGTGTGTGTGTGTGGAACGAGCCATTTTGTGTGTGTGCGAGAGCGAGAGAGAGAGCGCACCGGTACCGGAGATCGTTGTTGTTAGCTTCTGGTGCTAGCGAGCTACGCTAACGGATATAAGGAGTTTTTTCAACAACAAAGTGGAGGAGAGTCCTCTCCTGTCAGACTGAGAGACTCAGTGAGCTAAAGGACTCTCTCAGTGTTACCTCAGTGGGTCTCAAACGTTTTGGTCACCATTAATGTAAACAATTATTTCCGAGGCACACGTTTATATGATCATTATAGTTATAAAAAAATAAGAGAATAAATGAAAAGCAGGTATGAAATACTATATGACAGTAAAACAAGAATAAAGTTTAAAAGGGTGATTTGTAAAATATCCATAAAGAAAAAGTAAATCTGTTTACAGTTCTGTTTCAAATGGGTGTTGAGAGATGTATCCATAGATCTCTTCATGTTGCTCTCAAAGTGCACCAGATTGATGCTTTTAACTTCAACATTTAAAAATCTTCCAGGGGGAGTTTGCCCACGGACCCCCCTATGTGAGGTCCACACACCACCTATAAAAATAGCACTTTACCCCTGCTTACACCTATATGTAGCCGTGAACTGATTATCGAGCCTTCATTGTAGCAGTCGCGGGTACACTGTGTATTTGCGTGGGGAGTGTTGCAGTAGAACATTCCACTGTAGCGCCCGGTACATTAATGGGAAACCCTAAATGTTTGAGCACCCTCTATGAAACGTCAAGCTACCCCACAGCACCCCCAAAATAAATATCTGGCGCCGCCACTGAGCCTGACTATTTGTGTTGGGGGGGCCCGACTTTTTTTTTTCTCCAAAGGGGGGGCCTGACAGAAAAAGTTTGAGAACCACTGAACTAGACACTGCTCAACGTCCGGACAAATCAAACACAACCTTTTTGGCCACAGACTTAAAACCAACCACGCGTTTAGGTTAAATGGAGTTTTTATCATTAACAATGGTTTATTGAAATGTAATCCAGACACATTTGCTGTGTGTACTTCTGTCCCTACATTTGCTTCTTTGAGTGTATAAGTGCTTCCCAATGTTTTGGCTAAGCACCTTGAGATGACGTTGTTTTTAATAAAGTGTGCTATATAAATATAATGTTTTATTATTAATATTAATTGCAAAGAGTAACTGGATGGTGAACTCAGAAAAAAGTTACGTGTGGAAAGCTGAATATTTTTCACACTTAATACCGCTATCTTGGCTTCTAATGGAAACTAACCAACCAGTATTGCAGTTGCTACATTAAAACCAGCACTATACAAATACAAGTTTTTTCCAGTTTCTAAAACACATAATACTACTGGTGTTGAAAAAGAAGCCCTTGTCAATATGATTTGGTTAATGGAGCAGTGTGTAATGGATGCTACCAGATAATGGTGTTGTCATTAGCTGAAGTGACCATTTCTGCTGTTAGCTAGGTAGCTAACTAACAGTGGCTATCATCACTTCTGTGATTTAGTAACAACGACCCTAGCTAGCTAGCTCACTGATTCTTATACAGTTTTCAACCTTGTAATAGCTAGGTAGGTAACAACCCAAGCTAGCCTGCTCTCGGCTCAGTAAAATTAATTGAGAGAGAATATAAATCTGGATTATATAAGTGTTCGTGCTGGGTAGTTTATTTCCTTAAAAAAACGATACTCTGATTTACAGACTTAGTCAATGGGAACAAGTATTTCTGGGCCCAGTGACGTCACGGACTGATACGGAAGTTGTAGTACCGCCGTTTGGCCACTACGAATATTTTCCTCAGAGTCCGGAGCACTTCCTGGGAGCTTAAGTGATCCTCACAGCAGCCGTGTGTGATTTGAAATAATGCTGGATTGTTGAAATACACTTACTGCACAAGTGCTCACGGTGTATAATATGGCAGTGTAGTATCTTATTGAGAAACATTCATTGTGTGGGGCGCAGTACAGCCTGAAGTTGAGAGCTGTATAAGAATCATTAGCACAAAGAACCAAGAACGTGTTGTATGATCAATGTTAAATTATAATAGTTTCTACAATTAGACAATATTGACACAAATATTGCAAATATTGACCTCATTTTAACTTGTCATGAATTAACTGTTAAGAAATTCAGAAAAAGACTTCCCAACAAAACAGGACAAGGTTCAGTTCAGTTGGCAACACACCGCTAACCAGGTCACAGTGTGTGTGTGTGTGTGTGTGTGTGTGTGTGTGTGTGTGTGTGGTGTGTGTGTGTGTGTGTGTGTGTGTGTGTGTGTGTGTGTGTGTGTGTGTGTGTGTGTGTGTGTGTGTGTGTGCTCTCAGGTGACTCACACACACACCGACATGCACTAACCAGCTCAAGGCGATGCTGAGCTTTATCGGCGATACATTACGTATTGATTTCACGGTGTGGACGGGGGTCTGCGGAACGAACTGAGATGGTGAATTGATTATTGAGTTTCTCCCCGAAGTGATGATCGAATTCCTGCTGTTCTTCTCCGCTGCCTGTTGGCATCTCACAGGTTGCCGTACATTGCACAATATTCATCACCTGCACTGTTTATATGTGGGAATGTATCTCTAGGGAACCATGGGAAGCTGCCTCTGGTGGAACGAGTGTTTAAAGTCTTTAGTTAAAGCATCATTTTGCTGTATTCTTTTTATGGTCATCATTTACTCTCAGATACAAATATATTGCACCAGACTGTGTTAGCATTTTCTTTAACTTACTAAAATACTGCTTTGAAAATCCACTTTTTCTAAAATAGTTATCACACAGGCACAAAATATAACATTTTAAGATGAAGATTATAATAGGGCCCCTTTAAAATTAAAAGATGTCACTATTAGCAATGTTTACAAGACTAAATCTACAAATCTGCATGGAGATAACTGATCGTATACTTACTATTTACTAATATACATATTCATCAAAGTAACTGGAGATGTGTAGGTTTTTGCCGTGTGTGTGTGTGTGTGTGTGTGTCTTAACGTGCTGTTCATATTATTGGAACACACCTCGCCGAAGTGTACTTAAGACTTCATGCTGCTCGCCCTATTCGCAGGGATAATATGATTAAGTGCCACCTATGGTGCGTTGGGGGTTAGTGTGAGACTGTGTGTGTGTGTGTGTGTGTGTGTGTGTGTGTGTGTGTGTGTGTGTGTGTGTGTGTGTGTGTGTGTGTGTGTGTGTGTGTGTGTGTGTGTAGGGGAGCTGGTCAGCAGCCAAAAGTATCATCTCAACGCGTGCTTCCTGCACCCTGCAGATTTGAAGCTCCACGCTGAGCCTCGCCTTCAACCCGAGCCAAATCATCAGCCAACTATCGCCTGAACAAGGTTACATTCACACTCCGAGGCTCCACTCACATTAGACTGCACACACACTCCTGGAGATGAGATTTATCCCTCAAATACAAGGTGAGAGAAGCCCATCGACAGAGGTGGAAGCAGCACTCAGATCCCTTACTCGAGTTAGAGTAGAAATGCTTTGATATTCCTGAGTTCTGAATTCCTATAACGTGTTGATTATTGCAAAACTTAAAATTAAAATACTCCCTTTATCTGTTGTTTTTGTTTAATTTGTTTTATGTCATATATTCATGTTTCACTGTTGGAGGAGCCTGTGACTGAAATCTACTATTGCTCAAATGACAATAAAGCCTTGAATCTTGAAAGATGTATTTATTTATTCTATTATTCGGTGTCTATATACGCCGGGATCCGGAGTCATGGATGATCCTGCGCTCCTCTGTCCTGCATCGCGAGCCCTGGATCTTGAGTCGTGGCTGTGGTCCTGGATCATAGGTCCTGGATGGATATCCTCGTGGATTAATCTTCCTATTATACACACATGCATTTCCAAACATTTGGACTACCTATGTTGCAAATGTATTATCTTTTCAATTTACACACGGCATCTATTGCACGTCTGTCCGTCCTGGGAGAGGGATCCCTCCTCTGTTGCTCTCCCTGAGGTTTCTCCCATGTTCCCTTTAAACAGTGGGGTTTTCTCCGGAAGTGTTTCCTTGTACGATGTGAGGGTCTAAGGACAGAGGGTCTAAGGACAGAGGGTCTGAGGACAGAGGGACTAAGGACAGAGGGTGTAGTATTGTCATACTGATATTCTGTACACACTGTGAAGACCACTGAGACAAATGTAACATTTGTGATATTGGGCTATATAAATAAACATTGATTGATTGATTTGTATATAAGGGCCTGAACACGTCTTCCTGTTCTTCACTGCACATTGGTTGTTTTCAATTCTGTCACCTGCTTACTGTAAGACACAGACGTGTACAGGCATAGATATGTATGTGTTATGGTGGCCGACACAACCCAAGACACTCACACAAACAGAAACGTGCTGCACTTTCCAAATCGATGCACATATAAAAACACAAATGGGCAAAAACATGCATCGATTCTGCAGCGTGTTTATTTTAATGGAAATGTTTTGGGCCGTTGTAACGCGTTTACACCATAGACTGGTTTACACCTGTATTGCGTGTTTTTATCAATCGATAAAACATTTTTTAAATTACATTACATTGCATTTAGCTGACGCTTTTATCCAAAGCGACTTACAATAAGTGCGTTCGACCAGGAAGACACAACCTTGAAGAAAACAGAGTCATAAAGTACATCAGGTTTCATAGAGCCAAAACATTTCAAGTGCTACTCAACTGGCTTTAGATAAGCCAGTCCTTTATTAGTATAAAAGTGCTTTCTTAATAGTTCTAACGCTCGAAGTGGAGAATTAATTGAATGTATTATTTATTCATGAATATAGCACTTTTCATACACAAAATGTAACTAGTGTTAATAAGAAGTAACTATGAATATGTGTCTCTGAAATGTAGTGGAGTACTAGTATAGTAGCACAATTTACTAAGTGTGTCAAAACTGTACTAAAGTGCAATACTTGAGTGAATGTACCTAATTGCATTTCCCTATTTCCCGTCTAACCAGCTGACATGACACTTTTTTAATGTGTCTACTGCATGTGTGTGTGTGTGTGTGTGTGTGTGTGTGTGTGTGTGTGTGTGTGTGTGTGTGTGTGTGTGTGTGTGTGTGTGTGTGTGTGTGTGTGTGTGTGTGTGTGTGTGTGTGTGTGTGTGTGTGTGTGTGTGAACCAGTTAACCCAGAGTATAAAATGTGTGCAGCACTTTCAGACTCCGATGACTTGAACCCGCGTAAAAGCCATCATCCCTTCATTGATTTCTCTTAATAAATCTGCGAGGATATAAAACATGGAGGACTTAATATAAAATACTGCGATGGTAAAGATGATATATGGTCTTATAAAATATTAGAGACACTTAGTTCATGTGCACTGATGAGGAAGATCCAGGTATGAGTTTTTAATCCTAATAGATTTCTCACTCGTTTGATTTGTATTAATGAAAAGGAGGATATGGTCTCTTTAGTCGGATTCCTAAACGTTGATATTTTGAAGTGGCACTGCTCTGTATGAATGAGGTGTGAATGGATTCATCAGAATCAATATCAAGTTTATTGCCACGTTTACACATACAAGGAATTTTCTTTTGCATCTGGTGGTGCGAACAAAAACAATCTAAAAAAATAAGTTGCAAAGTAGGTCAATACAAAAAGGAAATATATAAGGATAATAAAACATGAGTATTTTTCATTAACAATTTAGCATTAAAAAATTATGCTAAAAACAAGTATTTACACCAAATTTAAATGTAACTATACAAATAACCTTAAAAGCTATAAAACTAAAACACTTAGGACAGTGAGTATATGGCAAACTACTAGGGATGTAACGATATATTGAATATCGCGGTAAATAAATGTCTCAATACCGTCGTGAGACTGACAAAATATACCGCGATTTTTTCTAATATATATATATATATATATATTTAAACCTTTATTCAACCAGGTGGTCCTATTGAGATCATCGAGAGACCTGTCCAACATGGCAGCAAGTAGGTTACAACATGAACCTAAAACAGATAACACAAAAGGACATCGTATTTACAGGGCTACATGTACACACCTAGAGACATTGACAAGTACCAACAGTATCAATCAATGTTTATTTATATAGCCCAATATCACAAATGTTACATTTGTCTCAGTGGACTTTACAGTTTGTACAAAATATCAGTATGACATTATGACACCCTCTGTCCTTAGACCCTCACATCGTACAAGGAAAAACTTCCAAAGAAAACCCACAGTTTAAAGGGAACATGGGAGAAACCTCAGGGAGAGCAACAGAGGAGGGATCCCTCTCCCAGGACGGACAGACGTGCAATAGATGCCGTGTGTAAATTGAAAAGATAATACATTTGCAACATAGGTAGTCCAAATGTTTGGAAATGCATGTGTGTATAATAGGAAGATGAATCCACGAGGATATCCATCCAGGACCTATGATCCAGGACCACAGCCACGACTCAAGATCCAGGGCTCGCGATCCAGGACAGAGGAGCGCAGGATCATCCATGACTCCGGATCCCGGCGTATATAGACACCAAAAAGAAAGACATTTGGGGAAGCTGGGTTAATCGGAACATGAGAGTACACAGGTATAGACAGAGAGAAGGAAGAAGTAAGATGTCCCCCGACAAACTAAGCCTATATCAGCAAAACTAAGGGCTGAATCTAATCAGCCCTAACTATAAGCTTTATCAAAAAGGAAGGTCTTAAGCACACTCTTAAAAACGGATAGGGTGTCTGCCGCCCGAACACAAACTGGAAGCTGATTCCACAAATGTGGAGCTTGATAAGAAAAGGCTCTGGCTCCCATTGTACTTTTAGAGACTCTAGGAACAACCAACAACCCTGCATTCTTGGAACGCAATGCCCTAGTAGGACAGTAGGGTATAATGAGTTCTTTAAGGTAAGATGGCGCCTGCCCATTAAGGGCTTTGTAGGCGAGAAGAAGAATTTTAAATTATATCCTGTGTTCTATAGGGAGCCAGTGTAAGGCAGCCAGAACAGGAGTAATGTGGTCCCTTTTCCTAACTCTGGTTAGTACACGAGCTGCAGCATTTTGAATCAGCTGAAGCGACTTGACTGACTTCTTGGTACACCCTGATAATAAAGAGTTACAATAATCCAGCCTTGAAGTAACAAATGCATGGACTAGTTTCTCTGCATCGTTTTGAGGCAAGATATGCCTGATGTTTGCAATGTTACGTAGATGGAAGTAGGCGGTCCTTGAAATTGATTTTATGTGGGCGTTAAAGGATAAATCCTGATCAAATATAACACCAAGATTCCTTACAGTCTCACTGGAGGCCAAATTAATGCCATCCATAGTTAGTATATCTTTAGATAATTTGTTTCGTAGATTCTTCGGGCCAAGTACAATAACTTCAGTTTTGGTCATGTTTAACATCAAAAAGTTTAAGGTCATCCACGTTTTTAAGTCCTTAAGGCAGTCTTGAATTTTATTTAGATGATTAATTTCATCAGGCTTGATTGATAAATATAGTTGAGTATCATCCGCATAACAATGAAAATGTACAGAATGATTCCTTATAATATTTCCTAACGGAATCATATATAATGTGAACAAAATAGGTCCGAGCACTGAGCCCTGTGGCACTCCATGGCTAACTTTGGTTTGCGTGGAAGATTCATCATTGACACGTACAAACTGAGAGCGTTCAGATAGATAGGACCTAAACCAGTCTAAAGCAGTTCCCTGTATGCCAACTAAGTGCTCTAGTCTTTGCAATAAGATATCATGGTCGATAGTATAAAATGCAGCACTGAGATCGAGCAAAACAAGAATAGAGACACGTCCCTTGTCAGAGGCTATTAGAATGTCATTTGTGACTTTAACCAGAGCTGTCTCTGTGCTATGATGTGTTCTAAAGCCAGACTGAAAAGCTTCAAATAAATCATTGTTTTTAAAGTAATCACACAACTGTTTTGCGACCGCTTTCTCAAGAATTTTTGAGAGGAACGGAAGATTAGAAATAGGTCTATAGTTGGCTAAAACCTCTGGATCGAGGTTGTGCTTTTTAAGAAGCGGTTTTATCACTGCTACTTTGAATGATTGTGGAACATAGCCTGATAATAAATACATATTCATAATATTTAATAAATAAGTGCTAATTAATGGAAAAACTTCCTTCAACAGCTTAGTTGGAATTGGGTCTAACATGCACGTTGATGGTTTAGAAGAGAGAATCATTGAATTTAATTGTTCAAGGTTTATGGCTGAAAAGCATTCTAGTTTACTATCTAGTGTAATATTAGAACTTACGTTTCCGGGAGCTGTTGATAACACTATACTGGTCAAAGGCAAGAGGTCATTAATTTTGTTTCTAAGAGTAACAATTTTATCGTTAAAAAAGCACATAAAATCATTACTACTGAGTGCTATGGGAATAGAAGACTCAATCGAGCTGTGGCTCTCTGTCAGCCTGGCTACAGTGCTGAAAATAATTATTGCATTATTCTTATTCTCATCTATTAATGAAGAGTAGTAGGCTGCTCTCGCTTTACGCAGTGCTTTCTTATATTCATTGAGAGTAATATGCCAAATTAAACGAGATTCTTCAAGTTTAGTGGAACGCCATATCCTTTCAAGTTGTCTCGACTTTTGCTTTATTTTGCGGGTTTCGGCATTATGCCATGGAGCTAATCTATGTTGTTTTATTTTCTTCTTTTCCAAAGGAGCAACAGAGTCTAATTTTATTCGCAGCGCATCTGTAGCACTATCAACAACATGATCAATTTGGGGTGGTGTACATTTTGTATACGTTTCCTCCCTTACATGCAGACATGCTATCGAGTTAAGTATTGGTGGAATCTCTTCCTTAAATTTGGCTATAGCACTAACAGATAGGTTTCTGCTGCAGGAGCTTTTGACTAATGCTTTGTAGTCTCGTAACAGTACTTCAAAAGTTACTAAGAAATGGTCGGATAAAGCAGGATTATGCGGTTCGACTAATAGTTGCTCAATTTCAATACCATAACAAGGTCGAGAGTGTGATTATAGCAGTGGGTTGGTTTAGTATATTTATATCTCTGTCAATAAGCCTCACCTTCTTGGCCAAAACTGTATTGTTTTTGAAGTGGTGGAGAGACAATGCACAGTTTGACCCACTGCTGTCACCCAGGGCTAAAGCATATCTCTCTGTCCCAGCAACATCAGTACCAAGCAAGAGAGTTTTTTCCACAGCAGGGGATTTTGTAAACGCCCAAACATCCCAGCTTCTACCTGGAAATGTGGATGCTCATATTCCAAAAAGATAACCTTGATGATGCTGAGTGAGTGAGTTAGAGTTGAGTTACTTGATAAACTAAAGTGAAACTTGATCTATTCTATTGCAGGGTCTGATTATTATATTGTTGACACATTAAAATACTGCTATCTACTAAAATGCTGTACAAATCAGATTTATTATTTAATAAAGAAAAAAATTGAGGTAAAAAAAGATTACAAAAAAAATTCACATTTTTTTTCTTTATTTTCAATATCGCGATCAATATCGTACCGTGAGTTTTTGGTATTGTTACATCCCTACAAACTACAGTGTATTATATTTTAAAGTGGAGGGCTGTGCAGACATGTGTCCAAAAAGCATGACTCGTTATATGTAAAACACTTCATAAAGACTGGATAAAGCGCTATATACAGTAGGTACAGGAAGTACAATAAATACAATCCAGAGAATGTTTAAATGGTCCTTTAAGCTCCAAATCTGAACTTGGAAGTGCACTTTTCTGTCAGTGTGAGACTGTGACTCTGCATTGTGCTCGTTCATAACAATGTGTGAGATACTCTGCTCATTAATCACTCTCAGGATGACCCAAAAAACGATCTCTTCTGTGCACTGCTGAAAGAAAAGAGAACATCGGCTTCCGTTCGGTTTTTACACTCTTTGGAACCGGAAGAAACATTCCTGATTTCCCCGTCTCTGAATCCAGCCACGATTACACACAGAGAGGAAAACACCAGAAGGACGAAGAGGAGAGGAGGTTCGTGTGTTTATCGGTTGACAAACAGTAATCAGATGCAAATTCCTAACCTCTGAATCAGCACCATTGAGAAGAGAAAGAACAAACAGTCACAAATCAAGGAAACTATTGTACAACATGTTCAGGACGGAGGTGGTGCCTCCTCTCAAGGTTAAGTCGCACTTTGTTTCTGCGTAATACATGTGGTCAGATTGAATAAAGGACATTGGAGAAGACAGGAGAAATCCTTATTTTTTAATATCTCAACATGTACTCCTCTAACTGATCTTACATGTGTTACAGTTAATACATAAAAAAACAACAATGGAGTGGTTCAAAATTATTCCCAAACACGGAAATGAGTCAGCATTTTAGGTCCCTAAATGGTTTTTGGAAAGGTTACATTCTCCAAATAAGGTCTGTGGTTCACACAAGCTGTAGAGATTTGAAAATGTTGTTCTACGAGATAAAATACATTAGTAAATACCCCACTGGTGAATTTAAAAACGGCAGTTGCTAACAAGTGTCTAAATGAGACGACTAAACGTCATCATGCCTAACATTAGCCTCCTTTAGCTTAGCGGTGGTGACGTGAAGTCATGTGTCCGTGCTGTAGTTCCTTTATAGCCCAACATTAGCCGCCTTTAGCTTAGCGGTGGTGACGTGAAGTCATGTGACCGTGCTGTAGTTCCTTTATAGCCCAACATTAGCTACCTTTAGCTTAGCGGTGGTGGCGTGAAGTCATGTGACCGTGCTGTAGTTCCTTTATAGCCCAACATTAGCCACCTTTAGCTTAGCGGTGGTGAAGTGAAGTCATGTGACCGTGCTGTAGTTCCTTTATAGCCCAACATTAGCCACCTTTAGCTTAGCGGTGGTGACGTGAAGTCATGTGACCGTGCTGTAGTTCCTTTATAGCCCAACATTAGCCACCTTTAGCTCAGCGGTGGCGACGTGAAGTCATGTGACCGTGCTGTAGTTCCTTTATAGCCCAACATTAGCCGCCTTTAGCTTAGCGGTGGTGACGTGAAGTCATGTGACCGTGCTGTAGTTCCTTTATAGCCCAACATTAGCCTCCTTTAGCTTAGCGGTGGTGACGTGAAGTCATGTGACCGTGCTGTAGTTCCTTTATAGCCCAACATTAGCCGCCTTTAGCTTAGCGGTGGTGACGTGAAGTCATGTGACCGTGCTGTAGTTCCTTTATAGCCCAACATTAGCCACCTTTAGCTTAGCGATGGTGACGTGAAGTCATGTGACCGTGCTGTAGTTCCTTTATAGCCCAACATTAGCCTCCTTTAGCTTAGCGGTGGAGACGTGAAGTCATGTGACCGTGCTGTAGTTCCTTTATAGCCCAACATTAGATTTAGGTTTTAATCTTGCTGAACAAAACATCAAGTATCATAAACTAGCTTATTTTTCTACAATATTTCCAAAATCCAATGGAAAAATCTCTTTGCTTTCAGTCGAGAGATTCCTTGAAATGAAACTTCCTACAAAAACACGTCATCCCTGCACCACTCTATATGGTAATGATTTAATGTAGAACATCTAGTCTCCTATCTTTAGTAGGAAGGCAAACCTCAGGCTCAGTGGTTTTAATTTGCGAAAACTGCACGTTCTGAACATCTGTTTAATGCACAGACAAACCCACGTGTTGCTGCTGCTGTCAGACGTTCTCCACAGCGTGCAGTAAAGAACGTCTCGTTGAGAACAACTGAAAGTGATGCTGCAAATGAGCTGCTGATCATGCATCAGAGACCTCAAAGCAATTAAAGAAATCAATAAATGGTTAACCTAGTCCGTGCCGGCTCAGCAAGTTCTATTTCCAGATTCTGATTTTTTATCCAGGGTTTTTCTTTATTCAATCGTCATTTGGGTTTCTTCAGATATAAAAGTGACAACAATTAAAAGTGCTGGTAATACACTGAACAAAAATATAAACGCAACACTTTTGTTTTTGCTCCCATTTTTCATGAGATGAACTCAAAGATCTAAAACATTTTCTATAAACACAAAATAACCATTTCTCTCAAATATTGTTCACAAATCTGAAAAAATCTGTGATAGTGAGCACTTCTCCTTTGCCGAGATAATCCATCCCACCTCACAGGTGTGGCATATCAAGATGCTGATTAGACAGCATGATTATTGCACAGGTGTGCCTTAGGCTGGCCACAATAAAAGGCCACTCTGAAACGTGCAGTTTTGCTTTATTGGGGGGGTCTGGGGGGGTCCGAAAATCTGGTGTGAGGGGTAAGATTAGGGTTAGGGTAATGTTGTGAATCGAGTGGCCTGTGTTCGTCGTCCATAACATACGCCTGCCCATACCATAACCCCACCACCACCATGGGCCACTCAATTCACAACATTACCCTAACCCTACCCCTAACCCTAACCCTAACCCTAACCCTACCCCCTCACACCAGATACTGACTGGTTTTTGGACCCCCCCAGACCCCCCCCCAATAAAGCAAAAATGCACGTTTCAGAGTGGCACACCGAAAGCTTTGCAGGTAAACGTGGAATGTGCAACGACATGCATTCCCGTTTCTCAGGGGTCAATGCAGAGACTTTTTAATGTTGCTTTATTGATGTGATGGTTGGTGTGGGTCTTATTCTTAATCAGGAACATTTCAATCAGGTGTGCAACATTAGCAACGATGGCTTAGGACCATGGACACATAATTCCAAAGGATTTGATTATTCAGATTCAACTTTGTTGTCATTACGTAGTTCATGTACCTGTGACGAAATGTGTCACGATTCTTGTGTTATGTCACGTTTTTAGTTTTGTATGTCTTGTTATGGATGTTTTTCTGTTCTCCCTGTCATGTTTTCCTCCTTGTGTCTTGTCTGGTCCTTCTCCCTGTGTTTTCCTCCCTGTCGTTAGTTTCCCTGGTGTGTCTAATTGTCTGATTGTGTTCACCTGTTTCCCTTCTGTGTCTCCTGTGCTCATCATCACCAGCCCCGCCTCTGATATTCCCCACCTGTGTCTTGTTACCCTGTGGTTAAATGCCCCTGTCTCCCAGTGTTCAGTGTCAGTTCGTCTTGTCTCTTGCCATGTTCAGGTCTATGCTCTCTGTGCTCTTGAAAAGTTTTGTTCCTCACTACGTGAGCGCTTTCATTTTGTTCTCAATGTTTGTCATCTCAACTTGAGATTTGATAGTTACCTTTTTTGTTCATTTTGCTGTATTTTGGAAAAATAAAGTATCTTACCAATACTTTACCTCTGTCTCCCGGGTCGTGCAAACATCCTAAGTGTCTGAGCTCGTTACAAAATGTAAGTTTGGCATCTGACCAGAAGTGCAACATAGCAGTGCAGGAGTCTACATAATAAGAATATTTATATAAATAGAGTAATTATAAATAGGCTATAAACAGATGAATATATACAGTATAAACGGTATTGACAGGTGGGTGGTGGGCATGGGTTTATCAGGGAGCCGAGTTCAGCAGGGTAACAGCCCTGGGGAAGAAGCTGACCCTGAACCTGGCGATGACGTAACAAAAAACCTCTCTGATTCAACTGTTTCACTTTGTGTCGCATCATTTTTATTTTAATCCACTTATGCCTTATATCTCTCGTGTGTGTGTGTGTGTGTGTGTGTGTGTGTGTGTGTGTGTGTGTGTGTGGTGTGTGTGTGTGTGTGTGTGTGTGTGTGTGTGTGTGTGTGTGTGTGTGTGTGTGTGTGTGTGTGTGTGTGTGTGTGTGTGTGTGTGTGATCACAGACCCCAGTGTGGTTGTGAAGGCCGACATCACAACATCTCAGGAAGAGACTGTGGAACTGCACAGAGACTCTGCAAGGAGGGTTCTGCTCCGCACGAAGCAGTCTGAGATCAGGCAGCACTGGTGTGGACTCAGACTACAGGGAAAACTAGCCTGTTTGGGGTTTGCTGACCACTCAGTCTCACACTCAGTGTTTAAGAACGCCGCTGTTGGTGAGGATGTTCTGACATTTACCATCAAAGCAAGACTGCAGGTATTACCCACTAAGTACAATCTGTCCACCTGGTACCCTCGCATTCACACTCCATTCTGTTTAAACCATCAGGATTCACAACAACACCTAGAATCCATTGCACACATAACAAATGGATGTAATGCATACAAACGCCTGTACATAGCCGTCATGACCGTATTGTGGACATTGTGTCTGATGCGGTACGAAACATCTTACCATCTAGCGCAGCAATGTACAAGCACGCTAGAGTGCTACCAGAATGGTTTGGTTTTACCAATGATGTCTTTGCTAACATCCCAAATACACCTGATGTTGTTTTTGTTGACACCAACCACAGGGAGGTGCTAATATTAGAAGTAGGCTGTGCCTTTGACCTGTGCATGGACCAGGCTTTCCAGGACAAGTATATCAAATACCAACCACTGCTCGATGTGATAACCAGCTTTGGGTACAAGTGTAGATACAGCATACTTATATTCGGAAGTCTTGGCCATGTATATAAATGCACCATGATTGGTCTGAGGATTGCTGGAATGTCAAAGAGAAAAGCCAAACAAATTGCCAAATATTGCTCTGTTTCAGCTATTACTGGCAGCTTAGCCGTGTGGAGAAGGAGGTGCTATGTGTTCCCCTAAGTGTTCTGTGCTGCTTAGCCCCGATATATTTGATTCCCTGTCTTATGTAATATAATTTGTGGAACCAAATAAAGTATTCAAATGTGTGTGTGTGTTTGATGGACCGTTGTTTTCTCCTCCGTCGGAGCAGATGGACGTAAAACAGAAAGAGAGACGGAGAAAAAAACTAAACTGTTGCAACTTTAAAGACCCAGCTGCTGCCGGAGCGCGGGGGAGCCAAATTATGGTGTTGCCATGGTAACAAATTGTGTCTTTTTCCTCAATTAGCGTTTTTAACTCAAGCACCAAATGAGTGTCTGTGATGGAGACATTGTCAAAAAACAAACTGCGCGGCTGCCAGACGAAAGCGTCTTCATATCAAACACAGCTTTCACCAGAGGAGGAAATCAAATGGAGATTGTTTTATCAAACACTACGGACATTTATTTGGATGTTTTCAAAGCCTCTGAAGTCCTGTTAGAGATGACGTTGGCTTTACTCACCTTTCTGTTAAGATTCAAAGGCTTTAGTGTCATATGCACAAAAGCTAGAGCATCGTTAAGCAATACAACTCTTAAATCCCAGGTTCCTCACACAATTAAGACAAAGAGATTCACACTTAAAGTATTAGCCTTTGGGCCGATTGCTTTATACCAGAGCACATGATTATAATGATTGTATTCCATGCTGAGCTACTCCTTTCCTTATGCAAACAGTAGTAATAGTGTGTAGTAGTGTAGCGTGTGTTGTTGTGTACAGTTTGTTGTTGTGTGCCCTACATTGTTGTCCTTTTTGAAGAATAAAAAGGGGGTTGTGATACCGGACAGATACCGGTACAAAAGATGTTTTCTCCTGTTGCCGGTGGAGTCAGATGGAAGTACAAACAGGGGGAGCAGAATTGCATCTGCGAGGCCGCTCTTAGCCCAGATTCTCAGAACGAAGTGAAACCCCTGGGAGGTGTAAGTCGTTCGGAGGGATTGTCAACAATGTGTCCTTGTGTGCTATCATATCCTCCCCTTCTCCTCCTCTGTACCCTTGATGTTGTCAGCCCTCTATTGCTCGCTTAATGCGCTCTGAAAAGCAAATCCAGCGCCGTAAAAAAAAGCAATAACAGGATTTTACGGCGCAGCAGATGTCACTGTGTTACTGCGACGCGTCTCATTCGTCAGCTCCGAGCAAAACAACTCGTTCTGTCGGTCACTCGCTGTGTGGAAAACAAATGAGGAGGCACACTTTGAGAACAAACACTTTCCCTGCTGCATGTATTACATGCATCTATTAACTTAACAATGTTCCTGGTAAATAATCGTGTGTATGAAACTCACTGGCAGTGAATGTAGGGGATCACTTTAGTCATTGTTATTGTTTGTTTGTGTTCTTTGTAATTATTGTTGTCTCATTCGTCAGCTCCGAGCAAAACAACTCGTTCTGTCGGTCACTCGCTGTGTGGAAAACAAATGAGGAGGCACATTTTCAGTACAAACACTTAACGTATACGCATGTATGATGCATATGTATGTATGTACTAATATACATTACCCAAATATATTGAAGTGACTGTTATTATGTATATATTGATTGTTGTGCTTTTATTCATGTCTTAATGTGCATATGTATAAATGTGTCTGTTGATTGTTTATATATAGGTATATACATATCTTTAAATATTTATATTCTGGATTGTGGGAGACGGTATTTCGATCTCTCTGTCTGTACACAAACTGAAAGATTGACAATAAAGTTGACTTTGATGTATTACATGCATATATTCATTTAACAATGTTCCTGGTAATTAATCGTGTGTTTGAAACTCACTGGCAGTGCATGTAGAGATTACTTTAGTTGTTGTTATTGTTTGTTTGTGTTCTTTGTAATTATTTGTTCTCTTTGCACATACAATCAGTACAGACCATTGTCTCATTTGGATATGCATATATTTTGCTTTCCACTTCTAAATGACAAACATTACTTATGTCGAAACGCAATGAAACGATTTCTGATCAGAAATGTCCCACTCTGGTTTTGTCATTTTGTTTGAAATATTCTTCACGTCTTGACAGTAATCCATTCATAAAATGCTCTGAAAAATAAGTATACGGTATCCGTGGCTGTCACAGAATGCTAATATGTTTCCTCATTAGGCCCGGATGAAATGATTAGATGAGAGAATGTGCCGACTTCTTACGTTGTTTTTCCCCTTTTCTCTTTCTGCATGCTCTCTAATTCTTAAGAGGAAGACAATTGAATTACCCAAATATAAAAATCACCTCAAAAAGCTGCTTGAATAGATAGACAGTTCAATAGTGAGATTTGAGCAATAGCTAAGATGACTTCCTCGAAAACCAAAACATTAATAATATAAAAGTCAACTTTGAAGCATAATGTACTCACTCTCTTCTTCCTGTCTGTCTTCTTCTGCTGTTCCCTTTAGTGTTTACTTCCTGTCTGTCTGCTTCTGCTGTTCCCTTTAGTGTTTACTTCCTGTCTGTCTTCTTCTACTGTTCTTGTTAGTGTTACTTCCTGTATGTCTTCTTCTGCTGTTCCCTTTAGTGTTTACTTCCTGTCTGTCTTCTTCTGCTGTTCCCTTTAGTGTTTACTTCCTGTCTGTCTTCTTCTGCTGTTCCCTTTAGTGTTTACTTCCTGTCCGTCTTCTTCTACTGTTCCCTTTAGTGTTGACTTTCCTGTCTGTCTTGTCTTCTCTACTGTTCTTGCTTAGTGTTTACTTCCGGTCGGTCTTCTTCTGATGTTCACTTTAGTGTTTACTTCCTGTCTTTAACTGTCTGATTCTGCTGTTCCTTTAGTGTTTACTTCCTGGCTGTCTTCTTCTACTGTTCCCTTTAGATGTTGACTTCCTGTCTGTCCCTGTCTTCTTTCTATACTGTCTTGTAGTGTTTTACTTCCCTGTCTGTCTTCTTCTGCTGTTCCTTTAGTGTTTACTTCCTGTCCGTGTCTTCTTCTGCATGGTACCTTTAGGTGTTTACTTCCTGTCGGTCTTCTTCCTCTGCTGTTCCTTTGAGTGTTTACTTCCTTGTCCGTCTTCTTCTACTGTTCCCTTATTGTTGACTTCCTGTCTGTTCTGTCCTTCTTCTACTGTTCTTGTTAGTGTTTACGTTCCTGTATGTCTTCTTGCTGGCTTCCCTTTAGTGTTTACTTCCTGTCTGTCTTCTTCTGCTGTTCCCTTTAGTGTTTACTTCCTGTCTGTCTTATTCTGCTGTTCCCTTTAGTGTGTACTTCCTGTCTGTCTTCTTCTGCTGTTCCCTTTAGTGTTTACTTCCTGTCTGTCTTCTTCTGCTGTTCCCTTTAGTGTTTATTTCCTGTCCATCTTCTTCTACTGTTCCCTTTAGTGTTTACTTCCTGTCTGTCTGTCTTCTTCTACTGTTCTTGTTAGTGTTTACTTCCTGTCTGTCTTCTTCTACTGTTCTTGTTGGTGTTTACTTCCTGTCTGTCTTCTTCTGCTGTTCCTTTAGTGGTTACTTCCTGTCTGTCTTCTTCTGCTGTTCCCTTTAGTGTTTTACTTCCTGTATGTCTTCTTCTGCTATTCCCTTTAGTGTTTACTTCCTGTCTGTCTTCTTCTGCTGTTCCCTTTAGTGGTTTACTTCCTGTCTGTCTTCTTCTGCTGTTTCCCTTGTTAGTGTTTACTTCCTCTCTGTCTTCTTCTGCTGTTCCCTTTAGTGGTTACTTCCTGTCTGTCTTCTTCTGATGTTCCCTTTAGTGTTTACTTCCTGTCTGTCTTCTTCTGCTATTCCCTTTAGTGTTTACTTCCTCTCTGTCTTCTTCTGTTGTTCCCTTTAGTGTTTACTTCCTGTCTGTCTTCTTCTGCTCTTCCCTTTAGTATTTACTTCCTCTCTGTCTTCTTCTGCTGTTCCCTTTAGTGTTTACTTCCTGTCTGTCTTCTTCTGCTGTTCCCTTTAGTGTTTACTTCCTGTCACGTAATTCCTCATAAACTCAACATGAACTTCGGAGACTTGAACTTCCTCCCTTAAGGAAACGTCCCACTGATTACTAGCTTTGATTAATTATTAAATAAGTAAACATGTATTTTGCTTCAAGTCACTGTTGACTATTCAATAATTAACCAAGACCTGTCTCTGACCTTTACCAAGTGCTAACAAAAGTTCCATCAGTCAAGTTCCTACAAGCTTAATTTATTTCCACAACGAAATATATTGTGACTCACCAGATAAGTTCATTAACAAAGTTATGAGTGGCCTCTTGTTTCTGGCACATCACACGCCTGCTGTTGCACATAAGTAGTCTATAAACCTCGTAGGACACGGTGGATATAAAGCCCCAGAGGACGAGAAACCTGCACCGAATCTGACAACGATCCAAGGCTGTAAATATTCAATAAAACAAGTTTAATCTGCCGGCTTCAGGGTACGTCAAGGGCAACTGGACTTTAAATGTGTGAACATAAAATAAATAAATACATTTTCTTTGCAATTTGGGCCATTTTGACCAAATCAGTCGAACGTTGGAGCGTCTTTTAGGGAAGTTCCCATTAGATACCAACGGATATTAATACCAATTGACCTTATAGTTTCATATGATGTCAGAATGTTCACTCTAACTTAAGAAATGAGTCCAATACAGCATTTTGAAAATGTCAATACTTGCTTTGTGCAGTTGAGCAATGACAAAAAAGCCCAACTTTGAAGTGTCTTTTTGTGCATTTCTAGACCAGCTAGTGGGACAACTTTGAGAGCAATAGATTTGTCTGATGTTCTAGTATAACGTCATTTTTTTACCCTTTTCAATCCTTTTGCTATTTTGACCAAATCATCCTAATGTTGGAGCCTCTTTTACGGAATATCCCATTGGATATCAATGGATATTGATACCAATTGATCTTATAGTTTCATATGATGTCAGAAATATCACTCTAACTTAATAAATGAGTCCAATACAGCATTTTGAAAACAGTCAATACTTGCTTTATGCAGTTGAACAATGACAGACTTGATAGTGGGACAACTTTGACAACAATGGATTCGTCTGATTTGTTTTCCCCATTGGACCCTTTTGTCCCCAAAGTGTTTCACCTTTCAGAAAAACTGGAATGAAGACGTCTTTTTTTATATTCTTACAGAAGCTCTGTCTCTTGTGGTACAGCCATCTGTGGTTTGTATCTTCTCGTCATGGTTCTTTCTTCACTGGTTGGACTTCACGCTTCTCTGGTTCCTTTAACCTCCACATCTCATGAATATGCCATGGAGGTTGTGAAGGGACTATTGTTACACATCCAACATTAATATTGTTTCCAGCCCGGAAGACGGTTCATGTTTGCTAATACCGTAAACATATTTTTATTCAACAGATCTACTCAGCGTGATTAATGCAATTTGCATTTCTACAACAGCATTTACATGAATTATATGCATGTCTCTTGAGGTTGATTCCTGCCCTTCCCCCTCTCTGAATCCTTGCCGTTCCTCCTGGGTTTCACAGCGTAGAAATAATAAGAAAAGTGTCCATTTCCATGTCTCTCTGGGGCTTTTAGAGGACAACAGTGCGTTCTGGTACTCTGATGCAGACAGCTGCGTGTGCGATGTAACATTTTCCAGCAGACGAGTCACAGTTAGACTGAAAGTGTTGGGAAAACACTGAATGTCCTCTTCCAGTCTGAGAGTAACGTGATAACAAAGGTATCCCAACTGTAGCTGTGTTCATGACAGGATGTGTGATTACCTAGAAGAGCATCAGGACTGTTTTAGGCATATGATAGCTATGTGATTAACATGATGACTCAGCTTCTATGGAAATAGATCTGCTCAGTAAACTCACATCCATCTCTCCTTTCCATCACTTCTCCTCACTTTATGCTTTGCTTTCAACTCAGCTTGTTCCTTTTCGGTTAACCCTTCAAAGGTTTCTGTACTTTAGGAGATACATTTATTTGACAGACTGTGTCCATGTGTGAAATGGATGTAATGACAGTATAATGTGGGGGTAATATTGGCGTGACATGGGTGTAATGGTGTGTATTAACCTGTTAAGCCCTGAGCCTGTTTTTCAGGTCTCAGGCTCGAAAATGACATTCCCAGAACAAATGACCATATCTTCCCTTCTAAAAGGGTTAAATTAATAAGGGTTACACCTGTGAGTTGGATGTAGAAGTGTCAGAATCACTATAGATGTTTTTATTTTAAAGTAAATTCAGATTGAACACAGTAAAAACAATTAGATTATTGTGTCAGTCCAAAATTAAACATGACTTATAGTGAAAACCACCCTTGAATGATGGGATGGAAGACTAAAAGCTTTTGGAATCCAACTATAACATATAATAAGTACCCTGTATCAACATTTATGCAAAACAAGTACAATTTGACCTTTTTAGAGATTTAGAAAAAAAAAACATTTCTGGGGTCATTTGGGTGGATTTTCCATTTCTCTGGCCCCCCTTGCTCGATTCTGATGATTGACACTTCTTTTGAACCGTTAGAGCCAATATAATCGAGGGGAAGTTCCTAAAATCCATCTAAACATTACCCATTGGTGAGTGAGTGATGCGTAACCAGAATGCCCCCGAACCGGAAGCTGCGATACACTCTGGTGGCTACCATTAGCAGCTAATATGAAATATCAGTTTTTTACGTAAAAATGTAATTATGGATTATCAGTAATCATTTAAAAGTGACAGACACATTGGATTAACCTTCAGCAGCGTTTTTATCGTTGTAATGCCATTGAACACGACTTTTGATCAGAACAACGGCTAAGGTGAGACAATGTCCCGTGAAAGCTCCGTAAAGCTACGTGTTGTGATGTCTGTTTTTGCTTCCCCTGTCGCAAGTTCTGATCGCTCAGAGATGATACTTATATTTCTGGAATCTGTGGAATTTCAGTTTGCTAATCGCTGGATTGGATGTGCAGTTACAATACATAATAAGGGTATTTATACCGTGAGTTCTGTGCTAATTGCGTTAGCATCTTTTCGCTCAGGGCTAATTTAGACGCTTCTTGTGAGACTTTTGCTTTGTTTCGGTAAAAATGGTTCATATCTTCAGTTAGCTGAGTTTCTAACCGTTAAGTGAGTATGACACATTCATAGATTTTTAAATATTAAGAAGCCCTGAGACACATTTTCGTGAAAAAACTACCCGCCAAACCCGGATTAGGGTCCTCTCGGGTTGAACAGGTTAAGGTGTAATAACAGTGTCACGATGGGTGTAATAAGGGGGTAATAACTGTATAATAGAGGTATATTAATGTGTAATATTGGTGCAATAACAGTGTTACAGTATATAGGTGTAATGGCAATCAATACATTTTCCAAAATATACTTTTAGTTACACAATTCAATGATACAAAAACTTACATTTACGTGAAGAACGTATACTAACAATGGAGTTTTATTAGAAGATCATTCATGTTTTATTCTTAATTAATTGTTTATTTAATTGACAATAATAGCCAAACACAACTTAATGGTACAATAACTGCTAACTCACAAAACAATTAGCTAAAAGACACTTGACATTACATCCAGCTATTTGATCCACTGTTAACATAAACATGTATTAGATGAGGAAAAAAAGTGAATGCTTATCAATCGATGACAATAAATGCATCACTAAAAACTAAAACCATGAGCTAAAAAATCGACGGACCCACTTTCCATTACATTCAGGCATTTGATCCATTGTTTGCATCAAGAGAATATCAACCGGAGCTTTAACGCTTTGGTTTAATGCCATAAAAGACCTATTTTTTTACAACCGAGCAGAAGAATAAATGGTGCTGAATTTGTCGTACTGTGTGTCCTGTCTTTGTGAATCACTCCGGAACAATCAGTGGGACGAATGTAAACAGAAATAGATGTTTTCCTCTCATCGCTCAAAGGAGCCGACAGATGAGGCCCTGTGTTGTGTTTCAAGGTAATCTGACACACAGTTATTATAATGTTGTTACGGATGTTCAAAGAAATGCTTCCCCTACAGTATGAGACCCACAGAGCTGAACACATTGCTCAAGGGCACCTCAACAGCGGCATTTAATGAGAGTCCACATCATCTGTCATGTGTCATCAGCATCAATGGAAATCACGCCATCTTTTTTTTTTTTACCTTTGAAGATAAATAAATAATCCGCACCAGATGACAGAGAGCTTTCCGTAGTTTCAGGTCAGGAGGAAATATGTTGTTCTATGATATTTCCCCTGCAAGCAGCCACAGAGTGCATTTCTCTGTTAGCATGCCTCATCTCACTCGGAGCAACATATGGCTACTAGTCAAAAGCTTCCTGTGCTTAAACCAAGTCGACAGCGAGAATTGCATAACAGCTTTACTCACTGTTTCATGTGTGTGTGTCGAGTGTTTTAATATCCAAAAACTTGTTCTCGCAGGAGGGGCTTCTTCATATTTAAAAAGGAGATATAAGACTGTGGCAGTGTGTCCCTATCAGCTTTATTTAACCAGCACAGGGGAGTTAATAATTTGTGCTAACAAATGTCTCTCCTCCTAGGAACAGCTCAGGGTTCTACTGGTGTGTGTGTGTGTGTGTGTGTGTGTGTGTGTGTGTGTGTGTGTGTGTGTGTGTGTGTGTGTGTGTGTGTGTGTGTGTGTGTGTGTGTGGGTGTGTGTGTGTGTGTGTGTGTGTGTGTGTTAAAGATAAGGGCAAGAACAGACACAGCACACCTGACACTTCCTCGTAGCTAGCCTCCCTTGTGTGTGTGTGAATGTTTTTCTGTGTGTGTGTGTGTGTGTGTGTGTGTGGTGTGTGTGTGTGTGTGTGTGTGTGTGTGTGTGTGTGTGTGTGTGTGTGTGTGTGTGACACCTGTAATCAGTGTTATGAGTTACCTGTAAACAAAACAAAAGTACTCAGTTAACTTATCTGAGTATAAAAATATAAAAATAACCTGATTACTTCCTGTTTCTTTAGGATTGCGTCAATATCAAATGCAAGAGAAAATGAATATCTATGTGTTTTACTGAAGTGTATTATGTAAGACAACAGATCAATGTGACCTTGGAAAAGAAGAAACCAAGATTTTTAGGATCAGAAATGATTTTATTGATAGTAAAACCTGCCTTTCATTGACCTTTCAGTGTAGAGGCTGAATGTGTCAATCAGCGGGGAGGATCTCCGCCTGCCGTCACTGACGTTGAATTAGAAAACCAAAACATCAGCCGTTAGCCGTTAGCTGTTAGCACTCAGAGCTCACACAGCTCCTCATATCTGTTCAGAAACTGGACAAAAGTGAAACAAGTACAAACCACAGACTGTCTGTGTCATGGCGAGTACAGTCACTGCTTTATTTATGTCTGTAGGCCGTTGTTGTGAGTGTGGAGTGAGCATATACAACGTTAGCTTAGCCTGATCGAACGATTTTTACTAACCGGTATCAGTATGTTGTTATTCCGGCATCATTTTGAAACGTGTATTACAATTACATCACGGTAAAATATGTTCATGTTGTTGGAGTTGGTATCTACCATAAGTGCAGTGAGTTCAAAGATATGCAGCATCACTTGAAGTCAGTCTATTATTTTCGGGAGCGACAAGGAATGTCTCAAAGATACGTCAATCAAGTGGCACGTGCTACTTTCTTTCTTTTGTTACTTTGTTTGTTGTTAACGGTGCGTGATCTACCCGCACCACACTCGACTGGTTGGTGATCTCTACTCCAACACTGAAACACATGAGCACAGACTACAGTTTAAAAAAGCAGGAATTAAATCTGAGCTGACAGAAAATGCTCCATTTTAGTTGAATACACACAGTTAAGCTCACACACACTGTTTGATGAACATATAGGTTCACCTGCTGAATTAAAAAACAGATGAACCAAAGAAAGTGAAAACTAGAAAGCAGATTCAGAAAGTATAGATTCACACTGAAAGTATTAGAGAACAGAACAGCTGACAGAGAAGAGAGAACATCTGATCCTTCACAACAAACACGATATGCTCTCGTTGGGTTTTAATAACAATGTAATCCTGCTAGTAATCATGTTTTGATATCTGATTAAGCCTTTTTAATGTAACTGCTAGAGTTCAATAATCCGTCCTATGTTTTCCACGGTGCTGTCCATGGGGCTGAAGACGCAGAAACATTTGTATTTGCAAATGATCCAAAGAGTTGTTTATGGCGCTGTTTAGCGAGTCAGGGTGAACAGGTTAGATTCACACTTGAAGTATTGGCCTACAGAACAGTGCAGCTGACGAAACAAAGAAATGAAATCTTCTCCAGATAAGATAATGAAGGAGGAAACCGAATGAAATGGTCAAAGTTGTGCAGAAAAGCAATGTTCAGCTCTGGAGACGAGGACGACTGAGCTGCTGCACCTGAAATGTGAACCGTTCTGCTACACATACAGATCCAGGCCATTCAGCACAACTATCTTTAGCCTCCGAGAGCGTACTAATTCTGCCACTGTAAACGTGTGTGTGTGTGTGTGTGTGTGTTGCGCACCCTGTTTTCCTCATTCCGGAGTCACCAGTCGTCCTCTGTGTAACAACAGCACCGAAATTATAATTAAGTTGATGCTGTGAGGGTGTGTGTGTGTGTGTGTGTGTGTGTGTGTGTGTGTGTGTGTGTGTGTGTGTGTGAGAGAGAGAGTGTGTGTGAATGTGTTACTAAGAGAGAAGTCGCTGCATGCTTCTTCACGTGTAAACGGAGAAAACTGTGTGTTTATCTGTGTGTGAGTAACAGAGAGATATAGAAAACAGGGGATTGTGGATGCACATGTGCAGAATGCATTTGCAAAAGTGTGTGTTTGTGTGTGTGTGTGTTTTAGTGTTGCAGCGGAGGGAAATCCATCATCGTCAAGATTCTATTGATGTGATTGTCAGACTCAGTGAGGACCGATCACACTGAGATGCACCACAAAGCACTCACTATAATTAGACACACACACACACACACACACACACACACACACACACACACACACACACACACACACACACACACACACAGGCAAACATGTATTGTATGCCCGAATCTTTGAGCTCACCAGCACATGCATACAAATGGGCACAAACTAATACACACATACACACACACACACACACAAACACGCACACACCCACACACAAACACGCACACACACACACAAACACACACAGGTCCTGTTTGCAGGGCAATGACATGATTCACTTCAGAGTGACTCAGAGCGATTCGTCATTTTAAACAAAATCAACTAACAGCTTTGTCCACAGTCACTTCCTGTTTGCTATCTATTGCACTTGCCTACACGGCTTGGTTGAATGCTCGATTCTGATTGGCCATTAGGCACATTCCAGAGGACTGTATTAATTAGCATATCACACTAATGGAAACAGCAGAAGAAGACAGACCGTAAGTAAACACTAAAGGGAACAGCAAGAAGAAGACAGACAGGAAGTAAACACTAAAGGGAAGCAGCAGAAGAAGACAGACAGGAAGTAAACACTAAATGGAAAAGTAGAAGAAGACAGACAGGAAGTAAACACTAAGGGAACAGCAGAAGAACACAGAGCAGGAAGTAAACACTAAAGGTGAACAGCCGAGAAGGCAGACAGAAGTAAACACTAAAGGGAACAGCAGAAGAGACAGACAGGAAGTAACACTAAAGGGAACAGCAGAAGAGACAGACAGGAAAGGTAACACTAAGCGAACAGCAGAAAAGCAGACCTGAAGGAAACACTAAAGGGAACAGCAGAAGAAGACAGACAGGAAGTAAACACTAAAGGGAACAGCAGAAGAAAACAGACAGGAAGTAAACACTAAAGGGAACAGCAGAAGAAGGCAGACAGGAAGTAAACACTAAGGGAACAGCAGAAGAAGACAGACAGGAAGTAAACACTAAATGGAACAGCAGAAGAAGACAGACAGGAAGTAAACACTAAAGGGAACAGCAGAAGAAGGCAGACAGGAAGTAAACACTAAAGGGAACAGCAGAAGAAGACAGACAGGAAGTAAACACTAAATGGAAAAGTAGAAGAAGAAGACAGGAAGTAAACACTAAAGGGAACAGCAGAAGAAGACAGACAGGAAGTAAACACTAAATGGAAAAGTAGAAGAAGACAGACAGGAAGTAAACACTAAAGGGAACAGCAGAAGAAGACAGACAGGAAGTAAACACTAAAGGGAACAGCAGAAGAAGACAGACAGGAAGTAAACACTAAAGGGAACAGCAGAAGAAGACAGACAGGAAGTAAACACCAAATGGAAAAGTAGAAGAAGACAGACAGGAAGTAAACACTAAAGGGAACAGCAGAAGAAGACAGACAGGAAGTAAACACTAAATGGAAAAGTAGAAGAAGACAGACAGGAAGTAAACACTAAAGGGAACAGCAGAAGAAGACAGACAGGAAGTAAACACTAAAGGGAACAGCAGAAGAAGACAGACAGGAAGTAAACACTAAAGGGAACAGCAGAAGAAGACATACAGGAAGTAAACACTAAATGGAAAAGTAGAAGAAGACAGACAGGAAGTAAACACTAAAGGGAACAGCAGAAGAAGACAGACAGGAAGTAAACACTAAATGGAAAAGTAGAAGAAGACAGACAGGAAGTAAACACTAAATGGAAAAGTAGAAGAAGACAGACAGGAAGTAAACACTAAAGGGAACAGCAGAAGAAGACAGACAGGGAAGTAAATAAGGGTAACACAGATTGGACGGTAAAAGAAAACCCTGATTAGTCTCAATCCATTTTCCTTCACAGTTGCTTCCTTTTCTTCTTTTGTGAAGCTTACCAATCAGGTGTGTGTGTGTGTGTGTGTGTGTGTGTGTGTGTGTGTGTGTGTGTGTGTGTGTGGGGGGGTGTGTGGTGTGTGTGTGTGTGTGCATGTGTATCAATATTTCACTCTAAAAGATTTCACATTCATATTTCTTGCAAATCCGTAGAAAAGTGGTTAAAAATGATAATTAATAATGTATACAGTACAGTGTTTTCTCAGGGGTTTACAAATGACAGGCCCTGAAGTGATTAATTAGTGTATTTTCCACACACAAGACACACACACACACACACACAGACACACACAGACACACACACACAGACACACACACACACACACACACACACACACACACACACACACACACAATATCACGCTATATGCAAAATGCGACATATGCCTCAGCTGTTTAGCATTGTATTAATGATTTTCACATCAGTATTGTAAAACGTGTCTGAGTTAATATATTATTTAACAGCGCTCCAGGTTTTCCATATATCACAAAGCAAAGAAGCGCTTTTGCTGTTTTCAATAAAATGCCTCTGGTAAAAATAATATTAACAATCATTAAACATTAAAATACAAAATGCAGTCTTTAATGTTGAATTAGTGAGCTACATCTCCCCGGAGGGAAATATCTTACTAGGACAAATGGTGAAGGAAACTAAATATTACAAAATACAAAATGTCCTGTGAAGCATAAAGAAGAATAAGGGGAAGAAGAGGAAGAGGAGGAGGAGAGTTAAGGTCCCGATGACTCACGATGTTTCCTCATTTTCCATTGTTTTTGTAGTTGAGAGTCAAATGTGCTCATCTCAGCCGCTTCCTCTACGTTACATCTGTTCATTTTGCCCCACGGGAATACAGCTGGGCATCGGCCTCCATAGGACAATACAGAGTCTGAATGAGAGAGAGACAGGGGGAGGAAGAAGAGGAGGAGGAGGATGAGGAGGAGGAGAAAGAATCAGTTCTGCTTTCATAAGCTCCACATGTCTTGCACACACAGTCCCAGAAGTCAGCGGTCTAATGTTGTTGTAGTTTAGAGGAATATACACCACAGGGCCGGGCTGCAGATGTTTGCTAAGATAAAGCCAGTTCACTGCTGTCATGATCACAGGGAGAAGAAGAAACAAACTAAACAGGTTTGACCCAGAAAGGCAGAAGTCATTGGACATTTATAACCAAGCAAAGCAGAATTTCAAATGTCCAGTCGCATCTGTGGCGTTGTGTAGTGACACGGGTTCAGAGGGAGGCATCGATGACGCAACGGAGGTCCAAAACACCAAAAACAAAAAGGTAAATATATTTCGACTGGGCTCCAAAGTAAGGTCCCACTCACTATGTGGAGGGCAGGAAAGAAGTGTTCACATGAAGAGATAGGTCTGAAATATGAAGACATATTCTGCGTATTTCAAGGTTCATATCAGTATGTAGTGTCTCTACTGGGACATGTCTCCATGCTTTAAAGGGGACCTATCATACAAAATGCACTTTGTATACATCAACATGTGTCCCCGGTGTGTCGGGGAACTCACGCAGCGTCAGCAAATAAAACCCTCTCTCTTTTCCTCCGTACCCAAAACTCTAAAAACGGGGCTTCAACGGAGCTGATCCAGATGTGCGTCCGATATGACGTAATATCTGAAATGTGGACCCACGTGTTACGGTGTGTGAAGCAGGTAGGACCCAAATGCAGATTAACGTGAAAATTCCTTTATTTCAAGACTATACTAACAAAGACAGAACACAACACTCACGAGGACAAGCCAAATCACAAGACGAACCGACACTGAACACAGGAAGAGACAAGACTAAATACAGGGAGGGGTAATCACAAGACGAGACACAGCCGGGCAGGGGAGGAGAAACACAAGGGCCACAGGTGAACACAATCAGACAACTAGACACACCAGGGAAACTAACGACGGGAGGGAAAACACGGGGAAAAGGACCAGACAATATACCAGGAGGAAAACATGACAGGGAGAACAGCAAAACACCCAAACCAAGACATAGAAAACGTGACATAACACAATAATCGTAACACCACGGGCCAATCAGAAACGTTGCTATCAGAAACAATGCCCGACTGTTTTGGACGTAATATGGTCGGTGTTTACATTAGCATCACTAACACTCAGAGCTAACCTGTACTGGAGAGCATGTGTGTGAAGAAGCAGGAAGTAAAAAGGAACTCACCTTGTGGTATAACCGGCAAGAGAGAAAGCCTTTGAGCTCCAAACTGTTTCAGAGAGAATCCTTGATAATCCATGATATGGCGTTTCATCACGGCAGCATTTAGTTTAGACAGTAGCAGCCGGGTCCCGCGTGAGCTCAGACCCCCCTTTTTTAAAGCTTTATACCCAAATCAGCACTTTAGAAACAGGAAGTGAAATAGAGGGATATGAGGCACGGCTAGAATGGGTGATCTGTTTGGTATTTTGAGCAAAACACTTCATAGACATGTTTTTTATATATTTTTATATATCTGAGACCTGTGCTGTTGCCTAAAGATAGCATGATAGGTGACCTTTAAAGTTCAAAAAGCTATGTTTCTCATACTGCCTGTGCTGCAGCACCTCTGCACCCTCTGTCTAAAACCAGAGCCCAGTCTGCTCTCTGCACCCTCTGTCTAAAACCAGAGCCCAGTCTGCTCTGATTGGTTAGCTGGCCGGCTCTGTTGTGATTGGTCAACCGCTTAAAGAGGTCCTGCACCTTAGCCTATCACGTAGAATGTGCGCTAGCCATTATAAGCGCAAGTGTTACAAATAGTTGTCTTGAGGGAACATAGGGATTGTAGCCTTTGTAGACCATTGACATGCACTAAAACACTACAGCAAATGGAAACCCCCAATAAGCAGAATAGGGCTTCTTTAACACAGAAATCTCCCGTACATTTCCCATTGCTGACTGTTTTATTCACGTCCTTAAATGTTACTAAACGCATCAATTTAAACATAAAAATTACACTGTAAAATATTACCACGATTTCACAATATTTAGCTGTAATATTTTACAATAAATTACTGTTTTACCACTTTACAGTCTTTACCTGTGATGTTCACAATATAATACTGTAATTTTGAATTTCACAGTGAAATCAATGCAGGCACAGTTAATTACTGTGAATGTACAGGATCAATGATTACCAGGATTTCACAACATGTTACTGTATTATTTCACAGTAACATACTGTATTTAGACCATCCTCTGTGATAACACAACAAATTAAGTGATTTTCTTGCTTTTATCGCTCTTGCTTGGCTTTAAATACTAATTTATTTCTTTGGTGCAGGTTTTACTTAAATTGAAAGGGGCACCGCTGCATGCCTTAAAATAAACGATGCAACATATAAATATATGTCAAATTGAAATTGTTGTCTTGGCTTATTGTTTTCAGGTGCTTCCTGGGCATTAACACTGAGACGGGCTCGAAAGCCAAACAGAGGCATGGCAATTTAAACCCCCATGTCAGCACATTCTTCGGACATTTTTTGACTTCGAGTGGATGTCTGTGTAGACATGTGCTCCCCTCCTTGTTTTCTTTTCTGTCTCCCTGCTGTGCAGTGCACCTGGTCCTGCCCCCTGGCTCTGCCTCTGCCCAGGTGCACCTGGTCTAGCCCCTGGCTCCGCCTCCTGCCCAGGTTGCACCTGGTCTGCCCCTGGCTCCTCCTCTGCCCAGGTGCACCTGGTCTGCCCCTGCTCCGCCCTGCCCAGGTGCACCTGGTCTGCCCCTGGCTCGCCTCTAGCCCAGGTGCACCTGGTCTGCCCCTGGCTCCTCCTCTGCCCAGGTGCACCTGGTCTGCCCTTGGCTCCGCCTCTGCCCAGGTGCACCTGGTCTGCCCCTGGCTCCTCCTCTGCCCAGGTGCACCTGGTCTGCCACTGGCTCCTCCTCTGCCCCAGGTGCACCTGGTCTGCCCTGGCTCCGCCTCTGCCCAGGTGCACCTGGTCTGCCCCTGGCTCCTCCTCTGCCCAGGTGCACCTGGTCTGCCCCTGGCTCCTCCTCTGCCCAGGTGCACCTGGCCGTCTGCCCCTGGCTCCTCCTCTGCCCCAGTGCACCTGGTTGCCCCTGGCTCCACCTCTGCCCAGGTTGTTCCAAATTCCACTCAGCCGTGTATATATAAAGAGAAGCTGGAGGAGAAGGATGTCTCGCCTATCCTAACGACCGGGAGACACTCCTTAGAATACCTCTTTGCCATTTTGAGCTGTAGGCCATATTTTTGCAGATGTGTTATGTTTAGCCTGGAGGACATGGTAGTCCAGTGTTCGCGGCTTTAGTTTGTTTCCATAGGGTTTACAATTGATTCTGGTTAGGGGGGGGAGCTCTGGATCCTACGGCCCGTGGTGTCCTCCAGACCTCTTTTTGTTTCCCCGTTTCGCTTGTGTGAGCAAACGGCTGATTATCAATAAATGCTCGTTACCAAGTACCGGTTATTGCGTGTATTCTTTCATGTTGCGGGTCTCAGCACGAGCCACTATCGCGGAAGTAGAGGTTGGGGCCATAACATGTCCAAGACACTGTGAAATGTACTTTGCACTTCAATGAGTAATACAAAGTTAAAAATGGGCATTTCTTTGTTTTTCTTTGTTGATTGAGCTGATTGAATTGTGTAGCTATGGTAAAATCCCAGTTACTATTCAGATTTACAATATAATATCGTATTATTTCCATTTTTATATTTACAGTAAATTACTGGCTAATGTGTTGCATTACTTCTACAAGTAGAAGTGTGAAATACAAGTAATTACTGTAATTTATGTACAACAAGGTACCATAATACCACAGCTCTGTACTGCTATATCACAGTAATTCCATGGGCATGGCAACTGTAAAGTCACAGCATTTAGTTGTACTTTTATTCTAATTTACTGTAAAATATCTACATTAAATGCCTGTGAGATATTTACAGTCAATTACTGTGAAATCAATGCAACTAGTAGCCAGTAATTTACTGTAATTTTACAGTCAAACATTTTACAGTGTACAACATTAACAACATGTTTAAAAAACTGTAATCCAGGAGTTTTCCTCCAACCATAATTGTTTGTAGTTTAGTTTAGGAAAGGCAATTAGAAAACACGTTGGTTCTCTAACTTATAGAAGAGAGTTTAAGGATTTAAAAAATGTATTTCTATTTCAAAATGCACTGATCGAGAGTGAACTGGAGAAACATTTTGAGATTCGGATATGGATATCTGGATGCACCTAAGACAATTCTAATAGAAACTAAAATAACGGTTTCCCCTATTCGGTAGAAAGAAATGCATGAAACACACACACACACACACACACACACACACTCACACTCACACACACTCACACACACACACCACACACACACTCACACACACACACACACACACACACACACACACACACTCACACTCACACTCACACTCACACACTCACACACCCACACACACACCACCACCACACACACACACACACACACACACACACACACATTAAGCCTGAGGTCAGCAGCTGTGCATGATCGATGTTCGGAGGTAGCAGTGTGTCAGGCACCTTGTCCGGCCAGTTGAAGAGAGCTGAAGTGATCCAGAATCAATCAGATCGTCACATCTGTGGTGAGAAGCATTTCCTTCTTTTACAATGTTTCAGATGTCTGACTTAAAAAAGAAAGAAAGACCTATCAAATGAACTCAGTGAGGGAAAAGGTCTAGCCTCAAGGCTTTGTGCAGTCTCTCTTTCAAAAGCATCCTGTTATGTATCAGGAACACCAACGCTTCTTCCAAATACAATGACATGTGGTGGTGTAGTGTGAACTCGGGAACTGGACACACTTCAAACCGTTGGAGAGTCGATCCGAGCACTCGTGTCACGTTCAGAAGGCGATTGATTCCAGCTCTTGAGTTTTGAAAAGAAAAACCTTTATCCTTCAATCAGAACAGGACCAAGGCTACAGCGTCTCCTTTTATTAACTCAAAGAGCAAACTCAGAGACAGAAAGCTGCTGTGAAACTTGTTCAGGTCAAGAGTTCTCAAAGGGTTTGTTCACAAGTCTGCACCATGGATGTTTAAAGAGATCTGGATCCTAGTTCAGTCCTATGAAAGTTGCCCAGTGGCGCATAAAGCCTGAAATGACCTGCCTCAGAGCATCTGGGCCCATAGTGCTATAAGCTCTGCCTCCAGTGCTATAAGCTCCGCCTCCAGTGCCATAAGCTCCGCCTCCAGTGCCATATGCTCCGCCTCCAAACTGCTATTTTGTCGCAATCAGATGAAAGGAGAGGGGAAATTACCTTTATGCACATTTAGCCATTTTTAGGCCATAATGATTTGAATAACAGCTAATCAACTGTGAACTGGGGAGGCGTGTGGTGCAGTGGGTTGTGCGTTGGTGTTCGGATCATGCGGTCACAGGTTCAAACCCCACTGCAGTCAGCATGTCGTTGTGTCCTTGAGACACTTCACCACAAATTGCTCCTGTGGGGAATGTCCACAGAATTGAGTATGAAAGTCGCTTTGGATAAAAGCGTCTAACAAGTGACATGTAATGTAACTGTGGTGCAGGAATGAGTCCTCATACCCAGAAATAACTTACCACTTCCTAATCCCTCGTCTCAAAGTCAACGGTTTTTCGAAACATGTTTTCGGTTGTTAGTTGAAATAAGGTCTGTAGAAATTACATGAAATATGTCAGTATTTAACGCATGTCTGAAGCTTCTATGTGTCATAAAAACATCCTGTAGTTCCTTTAAAGCCCAACATTAGCTCTGTACTTCTGCCGATGGCATTTAGGCTTCAAGATCACAACATGGTGTAAACATGTGGAGATTATCCTGCTGAACAAAATGTGCAAATATCATAAACGTTTGATTCCCACAGAGATTATTTTCTGTAAAATACCGCAATGGGAAATGTCCCTTGTCTTTGGTCGAGGGACCCCTATTAGCAGCTGATTTACAGACGCTCTAAGTCAATGTAAGTCAATGAGAAAAAGTATTTTTGGGCCCAATGACGTCACCGACTGACAGGGAAGTTGTAGTACCACTTTTTGGCCACTACGAAGATTTGCTTCAACGTTCAGTGTACTTCCTCGGTCTGCACTAATATGGTTACTTTAGGAAAGCTAGATCACAAGTTTTGAACCATAACTTATAGTTTTAAACTTCTGCAATCTGACAGCCTTTTCTGTGAATGTTCATTGAAACCTTTGATGGGTATATAGAGAACTTGAAGACAGTGCAGCTGGTCGATGTCATGTTGTTCAACACAATCTTTGCCTAAATCCCCGGGATTCCAGAGACTTTCCTCCATGCCGCTGAGCATTTGGATCAGTGTATGTGCTCAAGAGAAGATGCATCACAGATAATGAGAAAACTAGAGGCAGCTGGGATCAATTCCTCCTCCATTATGGGTCTTTTCTCCGGAGCTGAAACAGGCCAGAGTCAGACAGGATTGTTTCATAAGTATCCGTCAATCAAACAGACAACTGGCGTTCCCTGTGTCACTCTCTGATCCAGACACCTGGCAACATGCAGAAAAAGGACATACAACTTTACTTTTAACTCCCAACTCTTTCTACAGTCCTTCACGAAATATCATCCTCTCACTTATCCACATAAATCAGGTAGAAATGTTGCTTTATTGTAAAGATAAAGACGCTACAATTTGTCAGACAAATGAGACAGGTCTTGTAGAAAGATGGTTCATTCTTATAAAATCGTCTTTTTTTTTAGTGCTCCGACAACATTTCAGAAAGGCGCTGGTAACGCCCCTTTAGAAATTGGAAATACAACTCTTCAAACCACTGTACTTAAACAAATCAGTATTCAACCATCCAGACAGAGAAGAGGCTGCCATGCAAGGAGCCACTTGATCAAGAAAGCTAGCATTCACACACCAAGGATACATCCATATGATGACTGGGATTGACAATTGAAAGACGTCCGCACGACCTCAGAGCCACAGGTGGAGAAACATAGTCTTTCTCATAAGCGGTGGTACGTTTTCAATATAAAGGTGCAATACTGTAGAGACAGACAAAACACTATGTGACCACATGGCCACTTTCCCCTCATGTTCCCCTTCATAACTCAGGTTTGCAGGGATTTGTGGAGCCTTGTGTTCAAAGTAATGGTCAATTGAAATCGGAGTGTATTTATACAGTATATCTATTTATCCAGTCTTTACAACCCCTCAAAGCTCTTTACATAATACAAGTCATTCACCCATTCACATCCCATTCATGCAGAGCAGTACCACTTGCTCTATTGAAGCTAACACACACACACACACACACACACACACACACACAAACACATACCATGTATACATCACTTCAGGGAACATTACATTGACTTACATGCATTTCCTGGAGACTTATCCTAACCTTAACCATAACCAACACACGCCTAACCCTAACCCTAACCCTAACCAAGTATTCACCCTAAAATTAATGATTCCCCTCATGGAGACCTCCATGTTGTCCCCATAAGGGAGGCGAGTCCCCACACGTGACTGTGTAAACAGATGTTGGTCCCCACAAGTATAGCCACACACACACACACTTACACACACACTCACTCTCACACACACGCATACCATGTATACATCACTTCAGGGGACATTACATTGACTTACATGCATTTCCTGGAGACTTGTCCTAACCTTAACCATAACCAACACATGCCTAACCCTAACCCTAAACCTTACCCTAAACCTAACCAAGTCTTCACCCTAAAATTAATGATTCCCCTCATGGGGACCTCCATTTTGTCCCCATAAGGGAGGCGAGTCCCCACACGTGACTATGTAAACAGATTTAGGTCCCCACAAGTATAGTAATGCTAGGCCACACACACAGACTGTTGGCCATCAGGAGCACCTCAGGGTTCAGTATGTGTTTGTGTTGTTGTTTTGTTTAGTTTTTTCTGTCCGTTAACTGTCAAGTGGGAACTAAGTATTTCTTGTACGATTTTGCGTTTCTCTTATTATCCTATGATACTGTTATGATTGGCTGTCAATAAGAAAATATGAAGGACAGACCATCTATTTCGATTTGTTTTGAGAAAGGGGCAGGTGATATCAGATTATTTTCTTCTCCCTGCTCCTTTTCGGTACGGTGTGTTTATAGAGACATCTTTTGTAAAGAATTGTTATACATTCAGTTTTGCATACCATGAACGGACCAAATGAAAATGAGATGTATCTTGCCCAAGGACACATTCAATTGTTGACTGCACGGGTTGGGATCGCACCAACAACCTTCTGGTTCAAAGACGACAACACTTGAAATATACATAATGTGTACATTCATACAAACCATAACTCATAAACGTAACAAACACTCCTCCACCAAAACCTTATTACTTAAACCAATGAACAAGGAAAACATACAAGACTCAAAGAAAACTAAATGAAACAATGTTTTAGTTGTCCATTGTAATTTCCTTTTTCCACAAAATGTATGCAAATGTAAATGTACAGCACTCCCTCACAGCCACAGTCTCCAAATGTTGACTTTCCATCACGGCATCAAGAGGAAAAGCAACCCTGTTGACAGAAACACACAAGTAGAGCATGTTGTGTTTAGTCATTACGACGTTTCTGAAGATGTTCCCAACATGGATAGTCCTGATGTCCTGAAACATTGCTCCTCTGTGTCACGCCGTGTGCACATCTCACTGGACAATTCAAACGTTTCTGTTGACTCATGCAATTTTTGCTGTTTGCTCCACATTTGTGTTCTGTGAGTAACTTTGAACCTTCGTGTTTGCAACCATTAGCAGGTTTGCATGCGACCCCGAGGCTCAGCAGCCGCTCTGAAGGTCAAAGGTCAGCTCACATTGTTCCGTCAGTCGTCATTATTTTCAATCTACGGTATTTAATACTCTCAGTTCCCCAGGCTTATGTATGCTGTTTTGGCTTTTAATAACAACAGATATAACACACTTTGAAAGCAGTAATAGCTGGAAATGGGGTCAAAGATTCATAAATTACAACAGAATGATAAAGAAAGACACATATTGCAGATATATGTAGATATATACACATAAACAACGAGATGGTGCTGGCTTGAAGGCTTTTTTCTATTTTGATAATTAGTTTTGACTGATTTCTAATTTGCCATGAGTGTTAATGGTAATGTTAGATTTCCGTTATTGTACGTTTTACATCACCTCCAGTTTTACGAAGTCTGGTTTTACAGCTTGTGGTTCAGCTACTTCCTGTTAGCGGCAAAGAAGCGGCACGGACAGGAAGTGCATTATCTGAGAGGTATCTGCTTGCATCCATTAGGAAATCTCACTGAGGCAATACTGTCATTTATTCGACATGTTTATGATCATATATTAAGTTAGAATGATATGTTTGATTATTCACACTTTAAGGATAACGGCCACATGTGAATTTATTTTGAGATCCGACCAAAAGGCACTCGAGTCTAGTTCTGAGAAAAAAGTAAGGATTTAG
Organism: Gymnodraco acuticeps; assembly: GCF_902827175.1. Taxonomy (NCBI): domain Eukaryota; kingdom Metazoa; phylum Chordata; class Actinopteri; order Perciformes; family Bathydraconidae; genus Gymnodraco; species Gymnodraco acuticeps. The sequence goes on from NW_022990793.1 coordinate 45,581, forward strand.
TCTTCAATAAAAAAAGTATTAACATTCTGATTTTGTTTCAGAAAATCTTCAAAATTCGGAACGTATTAACGTATTATTTAGAATTCTGACTTAAATGTCAGAACTAAAAACACATGCGACATGTGGCACTTATCCTCTTGTGTAACAACTGTGTATTTACTGCAATGCTGAATGCATTTGGATCAGAACAAACTTCTCTTAAAAAGTCTAAAGTGACGACGTAAGCGTTTTCCGAAAATATTATCTACTCGTCGGAGTGCTCGAGAAACAAGACGTTGTTCTCTTGGACACAGGCGACAAGAATTAGGAAGTTAAAACAGCCAGGATTTCACAAAGAACTGTCAAAGGTTGAGATAAGGCTTTTAAGGAGTGAACAGTGGGGAAATTGTACCGATGAGTAAAAATGAAAATCTGTACTCGGTTGTGGCACATGCTTGGTTAATTACCCCCAACAACTTCTTGTGTCTACAGACTAGTCGTTACCGCAGGAGAGGACACTTTTCTTTAAATCAGATTATATAACTTTAACTGTTGGCCAACCCATCACTGTGCTCCAAATAAAAACATTGAAAGCTGTAAAGGACACGATAAAAACAACTTCCAATCTGTTTTAATTAAGTTTTTATCGAGCTGAGCAATAACTTCTCCCTGCAGCGCACTCACACACACACACACACACACACACACCACACACACACACACACACACCACACACACACACACACACACACGCACGCACACACACACACACACACACACACACACACACACACACAAACACTTACACACACACGCACACACACACACATACCATGTATACATCACTTCAGGGGACATTACATTGACTTACATGCATTTCCTGGAGACTTATCCTAACCCTTACCCTTACCCTTAACCCTAACCCTTAACCTAACCCTAACCCTAACCCTAACCCTAACCCTTAACCCTAACCCTAACCCTAACCCTTACCCTTACCCTTAACCCTAACCCTTAACCTAACCAAGTCTTCACCCTAAAATTAATGATTCCCCTCATGGGGACCTCCAATTTGTCCCCATAAGGGAGGCGAGTCCCCACACGTGACTGTGTAAACAGATTTAGGTCCCCACAAGTATAGTAATGCTAGACCACACACACACACACACACACACATATACACACACACACAAACACACACACTTACACACACACACACGCACACAAACAAACACACACACACTTACACACACACTTACACACATACATACACACACACACACACACACATACACACACACACACACACACTGTACATTCACACACACACACACACACACACACACACACACTGTATATTCACACACACACACACACACACACACACACATCTTGTGGAGCAGGTAATTCCCACAGAGCCCTAACACAGGATGACCTCTAATTTAAAAGTCCAGCGTGCCGTTAGACAGCATGAATAATGCAGGAGGAGGAGGAGGAGGAGGAGGAGGAGGGAGGAGGAGGAGGAGGAGGAGGAGGAGGAGGAGGAGGAGGAGGAGGAGGAGGAGGAGGAGGAGGAGGAGGATGCAATTACATTTCCCTCCGGAGCTCGAGTGCTGTACAGAAACAGAGAAGAGGGAATACAAAAACTCACGTGAGAAACAGACACCATTTTGGGAGTGTGTATGCATGTCTGGGGAGTGGTGCTGTAAGTGTGTGTGTGTGTGTGTGTGGTGTGTGTGTGTGTGTGTGTGTGTGTGTGTATGTGTGTGTGGTGGTGTGTGGTGTGTGGGTGGTGTGTGTGTGTGTGTGTGTGTGTGGTGTGTGTGTGGTGTGGTGTGTGTGTGTGTGTGTGTGTGTGTGTGGGTGTGTGTGTTGTGTGTGTGTGTGTGTGTGTGTGTGTGTGTGTGTGTGTGTGTGTGTGTGTGTGTGTGGTGTGTGTGTGTGTATGTGTGTGTGTGTGGGTGTGTGTGTGTGTTGTGAATGTACAGTGTGTGTGCATACATCAATCTGTGTCAGTTTCAGGGTCTCGCTGTGCATAAATGCATCAGAACGTTGCTTTATTTATGTTGTTTTTCTCTGTGCGGTGTGTGTGTTTGAGGTGTGTGTTGTTGAGGTGTGTGTTTGAGGTGTGTGTTTGATATTTGTTGTTCTTCCTAGTGGGATTTGAGCTTACCTCGCTCCATAATATCTGACCCTGGCAGCATATGGCTGAGCGACCTGAGTCCTGTTGAGCAGCTTCAGGTCGCTGTTCTGCTAATCTGTCCGGTCTGCTCAACACACCAGGATCACATTATGTATTCCTTGACCTTTATATAACCAGGAGAAGTCTCATTGAGATTAGAAACCTCTTTTTCACCAAGCAGCACAGTTTCAGACATTACAAACAAGAGCAGAAAGCACTGGCTGCTTCCTGACTCCCCCAGCATTGAGGAATGGATAGATATAGTTAACAACATATACATAATGGAACCAATCTCTTCGCCTACAGATGAATAGATTTACTGAGCGTCGGATCGGGTTTCCGTTATTCTCCAGACACGGCCACATCTCATAGAATTAACAAACTACTGATGAGCTACCAGTTCTATCACCAAAAGAAAAAGGTTCCTTGGTCGAATTCCCAACATATTGTAATGTATTGACTGTTATTACACCTCACTCTGTCACTCTGTTACCAAACATCCCTTCTGTTGTTGAGCTCATGAACATTGTATAAGATGCACATCATAGAGGAGGGTTGTTTCCCTTATTGCTAATGTCCCTGTAACTGCAAGCATATTTCATTGCAACTGGTGAAATATCCTCAACTGTAAATAAAGAATAACAAAAACAACAACAACAACAGTACATATCATGGTCACTTTGTCAATTGTAAAAAGCATCTACACACAGAAGTGCTGCTTCCCCGTCACTAAGAAGCTCTTTAAAGAGACTCCAAGCTAACGAAGCAGCCGGACTAAACGCTCGTTTCCCCAGCTCAGTGTGGACTTCAGGGACATAAAAAAGGTCCTTGGAGCGAAATCAATGAGTTCCTGTGATTTTCTGAAGGATATAAATCCATAAGGTGGAAGAGCACCAAGAAGAGCCTTATGATATCCCACTGTGTTTATTTATCGTGTTCCGTTCTTCTGTCTTCTTGTTATGTGTTAATGACGATGGAAAGCACTTTGAATTGCCTCTGTGTCTGAAAATGTGCTTTGTAAATAAACGTATACTACTTACCTTTTAAATAAGGACTAACAATTGTTTAGTCAGGGCAGACCATCCAAGATACAACTAGCAATGGTGCGTTCAAGGGTTTTAAGTTTTGTGATAAACCTCAGTTTCAAAAGTCAAAGCCAACTTGTCCACACAGAAAGATCGAAATACTGTTTCCCACAGTCCCGAGGTATAAATAACTCACACATTCAAATGCAATGATTTACAAAAAAAACACAAAATATAGACCCTCCAGAAAAACGCGATTCTGCGATCGCAGAATTTACCGCATGGCGCAGATTTTTAAAAGGCCGCATATTTATCAAAAGGCCGCATAATCCCCGCATTTTTCCACACAAAGTTGAGGAAAAAAAAGTTAACTCGTCTTGACGTGAAGTGATGATGATGATGACGGGACGTCATCAGCTCGCCCATCTCAGAAGGTAAACAACACCGTAGAGTGAAGTGAACGTGTGGAGCTCACAACTGTGTGTTGGAGCATAAGAGAACATCGACGGTGACGACCCACTTTGATTCATTCAAACATTCGAACATGCTTTCTGCTGCTGCGGACAAGAAAGCCAAACAACTCACGTTCACCGAGGCATCGACCTCCACAACCCTTTCGAGGGCTACAAGAAATGAGGTGAGAAGCCTACAAGATTAAGCTGGTCAGATAACGAACATGAAATGAAATGAAAACAGAATGAGGCGGAGAAGTGTGTGTGTGTGTGAGAGAGAGAGAGAGAGAGAGAGAGAGAGAGAGAGAGAGAAGAGAGAGAGAGAGAGAGAGAGAGAGAGAGAGAGAGAGAGAGAGAGAGAGAGAGAGAGAGAGAGAGAGAGACAGAGAGAGAGAGAGAGACAGAGAGAGAGAGAGAGAGATTAAAATAGCCCAATTGCTTTTACAATAAATAAACATTGAATGTGTTTAATTGTATAGTAGGGGGTTAACGTTAGTGGCAGGTTGTGTGTGAGAGAGAATAAATAAATAAGACATCCCAATATTTATTTTTTCCGCATATTTAGCATATTTCGCAACTTTCCGCATATTTCACAACTTCCCGCAATTTCACCGCATAACATCACATAACACGCATGTTTGATCGCGTAATCAAGGATTTTAGCCCGCGTTTTTCTGGAGGGTCTAAAAATAACATTTAAAGAACGTTGACACAAGTAGCTGACTCTGTTTTCCTGCATGAACACTTTCTTTCCAGACTATTTTTAGAAGCACTTCACATCCTTCACACACTGTCACACGGACACACTGTCACACACAACAGTTGACATGCCTGTACAACCGCTCTGCTGTACTGTACATGTTTAGTTTTCAGCATGAATTAACACAGAAGTCCTGTCGAGCTCTTAGTGTTGTGTGTATTGTAGCTGTTTCCCTGTCAGCGGAGGAAAGTGAAACCGTACGACTCGGAGAGGAAACACCTGTACGTTTGGTCTCAGATTTCTGCTCAGATAAAGTATTCATACAGTTCAAGTGTGACTCTTGAACTCAACAGGAACACAAGCTGTTTGACAGGATTGGGTTTTAAAGTGATCTGAAATCCCTGCGAGTCGTCCCTCCAGGCTGCGGTGTTTAAAATAACTCAAATATATTCCAAACACATCTGCATAAACAGGAAGCATGCACATTATCTCACGAGCAAAATGCCAGTACTCAAATGCAAATTCAAACATACACTTAATGTTGGCTGTTAGCTGGAGATGCCCTTCATGAATCATCCAGGAATAACTCATTTAGAAAATAAGTTACTATTGAACACAACAGATTTGCTAGATAACCCTGGCAGCAAAAACAAATCTTCCAATCGGAAAAAGCTGCAATTGAGCATGAGGTCTTGGAGAGGATGTTGATAAGTCTACTTATTATTTTACCCTGCAGTAGAAGAAGAGATAAAGCATTCAACGATCTGATTAACCCTTACATGGGCAATCAGTACACCCATACAACACTGTGATTACACCCATTTTACACATTAATACACCCCTATTATTATACCCATGTTACACTATCATTGCACCCTTATTACAATGTTATTAGACAATGTTATTGAATCCCATGTATTACACAAAATGTACACATTAATAGACCCCTAAAACACGCTATTACACCCGTATAACACCATTATAACACCCACGTAACACCAATTTTACACCAGTATAACACACATGATACACTTATTATACCACTATTACACATATAATACCTTTTTTAGACCCATATTACACCCGTATTTCGCTGTAGTGACACTGATTTTACACATTAATTGAACCCTATTAGACGCGTTTACACCATTATCAGACCCTTATTATTATACCCATAATACACTGTTATTACACCTATTACACTATGTAACTTAATATCACACCCATGCAACTCATGGACCCAGCCTGTGAAATGACTGTATGACTGCATGCAGAAGGCATTTTAGGGTTAAATAATTAACATGTCTGCCCTCATTTGCATCCTCACACATAACTGGATTACGTCTCTTTGATGTTGCTCTGTTTCCCCGACAGAGTGTGTGTGTCGCTGGGTGTCAGGCCTCCTGCTGCTCGTCGATCATGATTTTCCTGCTCGAGTCTCTCAATAACTCAGCGGGCCCTCATGCTCCATGAGAGCACAATTAGGTCGACTGACAACTGCATTCTCTCCTCGGGAATAAAGTGGCGCGCTCGTTGGTATTAATCTCAATGCAGAGTTAGACTGTAATGAACGGATGGATTCCAGCTGAGCTCCAACGCTGCCGTCCTTTACAGAGTTCACTGTGGCAGCTATTTGAGATGTAGTCTTTTGACGGAAATGGTTATTAGTAGGGGTGGGGGAAATAATCAATAGTATCGCGATACTTTGCGTGGCGATATTGTATCGATACACGGACGCCAAGTATGGATATTTTATTATATAAACCTTTTGTTTTAAAGTTTTATTTTTATATAAACTGTAGCATATCCCTCCGAAAGATGGTCGTATATGAAACAGGAAGTTACGTTAAGACATGTATACAATCACAATGAAAGTAACAAAACCAATGCCATCTCCTTTTCAGGTGCAAAGAACACACATTGGGTTATTTACAAAAACTCTTCATATTGCAAATACATGTTTTAACCAGGAAGGGAAGACGGACATGATATGAGTCATGCGTTTTGCAATATCGCAATATATTGTATCGCAATACTTAGCATATCGTAGAATCGCAATACTATCGTAGCGTGGCTTAAGTATCGCTGTGAGGATACTTAAGCCCTTTGTTTTATGTTTGTTATTGACTGTATGTCTGTCTTCCTGGCTGGGTGTGGCTGACCCACTTCTGTTTCCCGCCAACTCACCTCCTCAGCTGTGGCTCATCATCCTGATTACTCTAATCACCTTCACCTGTATATATACTCAGTTCCTCCATCCAGTATTCACCAGTTCGTCAGTTAACCACGCTGGTAAACACGACTTTGGTTAAACAGTTTAGTGCATCTACTCTGTTTGTTTCTGCTACTTACCTGTGATCTCTTTGTCCAGTATCCATCTGCCTACTCCTCTGCCTGCCACGTCCAGCCTCCGACTCCTCGCCTGTGTTCCTCCGTGCATCTCCGCACCTCAGCTGGTAACAAATCCTGGCCCGGATTATATGGACATGAATCCCTCCGTTATTCTCCGTAGGATTTGTTGGTTTAATAAACCTTTTACCTCCTAAACTCTGTGTCCTCTACCTGGTGGTCAGCATTTGGAGTTCGGTCCTGTAAGCTTGAGAGCGTAACAATCGCGATAGTATCGTATCGTGGGGAGCCTGGGGATTCCCACCCCTAGTTATTAGTTTTAGTCACATTGGAGTCCTTTTTATCCTTCATAGTTTTAGTCCAGTTTTAGTCGATGAAAAATCTTTACATTTTAGTCAACTTTTAGTCAAAATGTTGTCTCTCTTTAATCTAATTCAGTTAATACAGGAATCTGAAATTGGAATCAAGGTGACCGCATCAAGTGTTGAAATTCGTAAAGCAACATTTCACTCTCTTAACACTTTACTTGTGTAATTGAGTGACGTGTGCAGATTCCCAGAATCCCAACTGATTCAACCAATGACAGAGATGCATTTTGACAGACGGACAATTGGGGGAAAATATCCTACATTTTGAATGTCCGATAGTCCACCATCAACACCTTTGTCCCGTCTCGTCTCGTCAATGAAAACAAAATATACATTTCGTCATAGTTTTTATTATCAAAAATCTATTTTTAGCTCGTCGTCGTGTAAAAAAGGTCGTTGACGAACATAGTTTTCGTCATTGTTTTCGTTAACACTGGTCCTTTAACCTGAGGAGAGGATCTGAAAGGTTTTTGTCTTTTTTTATGAAAACTGGGTCAGCTGCTCTTAAAGGGAGGCGCACACCAAAGTAAAAGGTCACATATTTCTGTTTTCTTAGACATGAGCAGGGAAGATGAAAAATGTGACCGAGGTAAAGGTGCACTTTAAAAAAAGGGAGACTTGTATCTTATGTGATATTTACCTCCAACAAAAAGTGCCCTTTAAAGTCTAGGCTTCTTTTTCATTTATTAAATGCCATTTGAGACATTCAGTCATTGTTGAATAGCCTTTTTGCTTTGGAAGGTTCTTAAAGGAATACAATGACATATTGTTTAAGTATTATTTATCAACTAAGTCTCAAACTACGGTGGCTGACAGGGTTAGATATTCTAAATATCCAAATGAAGTATTTCCTCTTGAGTTTCTTGTTTGATCCACGTTTGAATCGTCTTGTTTTGTGATCTTTTTTCTCTCTCCTCTGGTTCAATGTGGAGGGGAAGCAGCTGAATGGCCTCTCTACGTCTGGAGCAGCTCACCTGTGAGGAGCAGGAAGCAGCGAGCAGGTATCTGCAGGTTATCCTGTCCGACATTTCAACCGAGCGTGGAGAGAAGCAGCCGAACGTCTCAAGGACAGACGAGAGAGAGAGGAAGAGGAGGGACAGAAAGACAAAGGCAGAGAGGTTTGATGGAGGTAGACGGAGAGGAGAGAGAGCAGCGCTACATTTCATCAGTCTAGCTAAATTAAGCAGATTGCTCAACGTGGTCCCCTGTGTGAATATGAAGAAATGCCTCTCTTAATGTGATTGCCAGCAGCGGCCACGCCATAACTCAAGGTTGAGGTTGGATGGTGTGTGTGTGTGTGTGTGTGTGTGTGTGTGTGTGTGTGTGTGTGTGTGTGTGTGTGTGTGTGTGTGTGTGTGTGTGTGTGTGTGTGTGTGTGTGTGTGTGTGTGTGTGTGTGTGTGGTGTGTGTGTGTGTGTGTGTGTGTGTGTGTGTGTGTGATGTGTGTGTGTGTGTTGTGTTGTGTGTGGTGTGTGTGTGTGTGTGTGTGTGTGTGTGTGTGTGTGTGTGTGTGTGTGTGTGTGTGTGTGGTGTGTGTGTGTGTGTGTGTGTCTGGTGTGTGTGTGTGTGTGTGTGTGTGTGTGGTGTGTGTGTGGTGATGTGTGTGTGTGGATGGTGTGTGTGTGTGTGTGTGTGTGTGTGTGTGTGTGTGTGATGTGTGTGGTGTGTGTGTGTGTGTGTGTGTGTGTGTGTTGTGTGTGTGTGTGTATGTGGTGTGTGTGTGTGTGTGTGTGTGTGGGTGTGTGGTGTGTGTGTGTGTGTGTGTGTGTGTGTGTGTGTGTGTGTGAGTGTGTGTGTGTGTGTGTGTGTGTGTGTGTGTTGTGTGTGTGTGTGTGTGTGTGTGTGTGTGTGTGTGTGTGTGTTGTGTGTGTTGTGTGTGTGTGTGTGTGTGTGTGTGTGTGTGTGTGTGCTGCTGCCCAGGCGAGCTTCAGCAGCTTCACCTTGTGATGCTGAGCAGGCTAACGAGCCATGCTAACAGCTAATAGCACTGCAGCTAGCTAACGTGTTGAGGCAGAAAACTGGCACCTGCTTAGTGTGACTTTCACTTAGACTCCATTTTAAAAGAGAACGTCACCAATTATGTTGTAGCCATCAATGCATGTGTGTTCTGTCAATGCAAGGTGGTATTTTGCGAAAAACTAGAGTGAATTTGGTGTAATTTGTCTGAATTGAAATGCCGCTTTTTTACTTTTGACCCTGTCAGTCGAGTCAAAAGTAACACCATGTTAAAAGCGTAAATTATTCATATTATTCTTGTTGTTAAGATTTAATTGCAAGCATATTATGTCATGTGTCCTAGCCAGACATTGTTTATTCATATATTAAGTGTGTGCTACAGCAGAGAGTCAAAGGTGTTCAAACTATTTAAGTATTTCGACTCCACTTCGAGCGATAGAACTATTAACGAAGCACTTTTATACTAATAAAGGACTGGCTTACCTAAAGCTAGTTGAGTAGCACTTGAAATGTTTGGCTCTATGAAACCTGATGTACTTTATGATTCTGTTTTCTTCAAGGTTGTGTCTTCCTGGTTGAATGTACTTATTGTAAGTCGCTTTGGATAAAAGCGTCAGCTAAATGCAATGTAATGTAATGTAATGTATTTGTCATCCTCGTCTTTCTGTGAGCAGAGGATTGGGAGAGAATGGGGTTCATTGGGGACGGATGAGAGTCTGCACCTTCCTACGAATATGGGACGAATGCCTGTGATGCCTGTGCTGCGTTCAAAGTCTGCAGGAAATCTGTGTATCCAACGCACTCGAGGATGTGCCAAATTCCCAATGGTGATAAGAGATCCTTAACTTAGGTAAAAGTTCTAATACTACGTGATAAAATCACCCCATTACGAGTAGAAGTCCTCGCTGAGAAGTTTTAAGTCACTAGGGAAATGTTCTAAAAGTAAACGTGATTGCCATAAGTTGATTCCTTGAAATTGTCAGAAGTATTATGTATTGTTTTAAGATGCTTTTGCAATAATACGCCAGCAATCAATGTCCAATTCTCTGGGAAAACCAAAGATTTTAAATAAGGAGGAGATAAGGATTAGGGTTAGGACAATCTGTTCTTATATGAGAGTAGGACGAAACTATACATATTAATGGTATGGATTGGGGGTCTTTTAGGAGCCCAAGGATTCGCACATGCATCCTCTACTACAAGCTGTTTGTGTTATTAATAGTGAGTCTGTTGTCAAGTGACAAAAGTCAAACTTCTAAATTACGCCTTTTAGATCTAAAATTCATTAGATTTTAGCGGCTGTATTGCCAATTTCCTTTCTAAAATGTGTTTAGAAACGGATTTTGAGCAACACTGTTGTTAAGTTTACTTGTGATTTTCGTTGGTTCAAAGGTTTGTGGCAGTTTAAGGATTACCCAAATCATCTTTGAAGGTCCTGGATTTGGTAGGATTGTATGCGTCCTCAACATAGGAATGCCAATTCGGTGAGATAACGAAGCATCCTGTTAGATTAGCCGTTTGAGGATCATCCCTCGAGAAACACCAAGAGTACAGGCATGGCAAACTTCAGCTGATCAGCAACTTCAAGGTCTCCTATCATGCAAAATGCACGTTTTGCGTCATGACCACATTACTCAAATGTGGGCGGGCTTTACACCCACGGCCCTATCAGAAATGTTGCTATCAGAAACAATGCCTGACGTGTTTTGGAAGTAATACGGTCTTTTGTTTGTTTACATTAGCAAGCATCGCTAACACTCCCAGCTACTGACCCAGAATAAGCACTTTTGTAAAAATAGTATATTAGGAGACCTTTAAAGATCTCCTATCATGCTATTTTTAGGCATATATTATGGGTCTCAGATATATACAAATATATAAAAAACATGTCTTTGATGTGTTTTGCTCAAAATACCAAACAGAAATTCCTCATATCCCTCTATTTCAGCCCTGTTAGAGAAGTGCTGATTCTTGGTCAGTAGCTGCTGGCTCCGCCCCCTTTTGAGCACATTTGTACACATACTCTCTACAGTACAGGTTAGCTCTAAGTGTTAGCGATGCTTGCTAATGTAAACAAAGACCATATTACGTCCAAAACACGTCAGGCATTGTTTCTGATAGCGACGTTTCTGATAGGGCCGTGGGTCTAAAGCCCGCCCACATTTCAGATATTACGTCATATCGGACGCAAATCTGGATCAGCTCCGTTTTTAGAGATTTGGGTACGGAGGAAAAGAGCGAGGGTTTTATTTTCTGACACTTTGTGAGTTCCCTGACACACCAGGGACACATATGTATGTATAAAGGACACAATAAAGTGGATTTTGCATGATAGGAGACTTTTAAAACACCTGTGGGGCTCAGAGAGAGATTTAGGACAGCTAAGAGAGGAAGATGCTGTTGAGAGGCAGAACTATTTCCTGCCGAGTCGTCCTGGAGCTGTACTCGTATCTTCTCTCCGTGTCAGATCCATCCCAGATCTCTTCCCCTCTGACTGTTACAGCAGCGCTCCTGTAGCAGCCATCGATTACCTGCTCTGATATGAAAAATGCTCGAGTTCTGGCCTCTCCTCAAGTCTCCTCCTGTGAAGACTGTGAGAGTGGACATGATGACCTTTAGTAAAAGATAAATGTTACTATGGCACTGCTTTCATTAGGAGTATGGAGCTATTGATCCTCTCTCCTCGGACCGTGTGACCGCCTCACAGCGGCAAACTGAATATTTAAGTGGAGAATGACAATATTTTATGGATAGTGGATGATTCTTCTGAGCGGGCAGCAGGCAGGAAGACCCACAGAGAATATATATATATGTGTGTGTGTAAGGGACAGTTTCATTCCACAGGCCATAAGACTGTTAAACACCTGAAGAAAGAACATCCATAACATTCATCTGTTTGCAACTAACAGATTATTTATCTAATATATCTTATCTTCCTTTTTGATAAAGCTTATAGTTAGGGCTGATTAGATTCCGCCCCTAGTTTTGCTGATATAGGCTTAGTTTGTCGGGGGACATCTTACTTCTTCCTTCTCTCTGTCTATACCTGTGTACTCTCATGTTCCCATTAACCCAGCTTCCCCACATTTCTTTCTTTTTGGTGTCTATATACGCCAGGATCCGGAGTCATGGATGATCCTGCGCTCCTGCGGTCCTGCATCGCGAGCCCTGGATCTTGAGTCGTGGCTGTGGTCCTGGATCATAGGTCCTGGATGGATATCCTTGTGGATTCATCTTCCTATTATACACACACGCATTTCCAAACATTTGGACTACCTATGTTGCAAATGTATTATCTTTTCAATTTACACACGGCATCTATTGCACGTCTGTCCGTCCTGGGAGAGGGATCCCTCCTCTGTTGCTCTCCCTGAGGTTTCTCCCATGTTCCCTTTAAACTGTGGGTTTTCTCTGGAAGTGTTTCCTTGTACGATGTGAGGGTCTAAGGACAGAGGGTCTAAGGACAGAGGGTCTAAGGACAGAGGGTGTCATATTGTCATACTGATATTCTGTACACACTGTGAAGTCCACTGAGACAAATGTAACATTTGTGATATTGGGCTATATAAATAAACATTGATTGATTGATATATCATATTCAAATGACTTGTATATAGGCTCTTGCACTATTCTATTCTATTGTATCTGTTGTATTATGTTGCTCTGTTGGAGCAGCCTGTGACCTCAGAATGTCATTGACATATCTGTACAGTAGCTATGTACACATGACAATAAAAGCCTTGAAACTTGAAACCTGGAAAAGGAGCATGTATTGTAGCATATAGTCCAGTTGGTCTTTCTGCTGCTGCTGCTGTCAGACTCTTCAATCTTTTCTGCTCGGAGCGGAACGACTCCTGGACTCAAAGTCAATCGCACCGCTCATCTGTGAAGTTTGAAGAACTGTCTTTGCATCGAGAGACTTCACGTTTTGATTTTGCTGCTGCGAACACATATGCCAGCCTTACCACAGATAGTCAGCTCCAGTCCAAACCTCATTCAGTGCTTCTGGGTCGAGTGACTGCTTGTTGCAAGGCTCTGTCAAGGTTCAGCGCAAGTTAAGCACGTCTATTGCTTTGAATAAAGGAACATTTCACCTGATGCTTTGCAGTCTGGATAACCAACGCTTTGGCTACAACAGAGAAGATGAGTTCTTCCAATAGTGGCAAACTTTGTCGTTTCCTGTTGGTTTCTTCTACCAAGAAGTCTGCATTGCATACGTGCTTCGGTCAAGGTTCAAGTTCTAGTCGATCACTGTTCCAGGTAACTTGTAGTATTCAATCGTCTCAACACAAGTGCCTCTTCATTGTAGTTTGGAAAGTAGGCAGATTATTTCTACAGTCAATGATGGTATTCTTGGTAGCATTTATCTTTAGGATGTGGTTATCACACGGCTCTACAAAGACGTCACATCTGACCCCTGAGTGACCTCTTCGTCCTCGAGCAGAACTGATGAAACAGTGTCATCTGTGAACTTCAAGAAATGCCTGTCGTCATAGTTACTCATACAGTCACTTGTATATAACATGTACATTAATGGGAACAGTAGAAACCCCTAAAGGGGAAACAGTGGATGACAACGGCTTCAGTGATGGGATTGACGTGGGTTTCCAACATGAAAGTCACATCTTTGCACATCCACTTGTCATGGGTCCGATTTCTAAAACTCACAACGTTTAAAGAATAAACAAAGAATCAATAAAACACAAACACAGACGGTTGAAGACACATATTATAACAACATTAACTTTTGACAAAGCAGTATACAGCGTAATGTCCAGAGATGCTGACCTCTGACCTGACACAATGTTGAATTGCATTTTCTGTCTCCTAGGTCTTTAAATAATTCTGGGTTCCTTGACACGTTTCTCTGCTCAATACCTTATTTGAGAACTCTTGGCTACAGAAATAGAGTATGCCATCTTTTGGAAACTAAATCAGTAACCTGCTAGTTATAGTTTTTACACACTCACCATCCTGACCTCCACACACTCACTTCCTGCTTCAGTGTAAAGGACAATACCAATACTCCACCCTGCATTCATTTACCGTGCTCTGTAACTGATGTTCGTTCCAGGACAGTTGCTCTAACAAAAGGCCTCTGCAAAGGTCCATAAAGAGTCACATTAAAAAAGCAGATGGTGTCCTGCGTCCTCACTCTGAGCGTCATCATTAACAAATCAATCAAATCCATTTACAGCTTGTTGATTGAAAAACATTTGTAAAAACCTTAGTCAGCAGCAGTGGCGTTTTCTCCCGGAGGCCAAGGGAAGCCAGGCTTCCCCTGTTTTTTCGGATTGTAGTTATAATTTAAATAAATAAATAAAAACACTCGATAATTCTCCTTTGCTGTGTGTTGCTGCCGGCCCGTCTCTCCCCCATTCTCATTGAGTATTTTACAAAGAGTGAAACAGCGCCCCTCTAGATGTTATGGTGAAACAGTAGATTGCACTCTCTGTTGCGAGAGGAGGCCAGCCGAATCTGGCTTCCCTTGGTGAAAAAAAAGGAGGGATTGACCAATCAGATGAGGCTCACGTGATGCCCCTGCCAACCTGTGATTGGTCAGGGCCATACCAAGGGAAGCCAGCCGCCTCTTGCTTCCCTTCAGAGGCGGCTGGCGGCTGGCGATTTGATTGGACACTGCCATCCAATCAAATCACATCAACATCAGTTTTAATACTGTAACTGTCATCACCGCCGTTAGAAATTATCAAGCAAATGAAGCATTATGGAGGGTGGAGATTTGGCGTACTTAATCAAACATAACTTTACTAAACTTCCGCTACAGCAGCAACTACAAATTAAATCAGATGACAGGCCAATGCCCGCACTCGAGCTGTGTGTACACAGAGGAAAAGGGGAGAGAATCGGACGTTCAATGAGGACATTTATGTCCGCACGGAGTGGCTAACTGGAAGCGTTAAAATTCAGCGTCTATTTTGCTGGCCATGTCTTCTTTTTGACAAGGATTCGTGCTCCCGGAACAATCCTTGGGCAACTTCAGGATTCATCGACCTTGCCAACCTGCCGTGGCAGGTTGGCAAGGTCGATGAATTGAGAGGCACGGTAAATCCAAACATCACATAGATGGTGTGATTGTCTGCATACATTAATAATTAAATGCTTAAATTAATAAGGAGAGAGTTTCAGCTGGAGAGTGCGTGCGGACCTGTCGGTTAGATAACAGGCGTGTGCAAGTCCTGCATCTGTGTGATACAAATGTGTGTAAAACGATACCGGGCGCTGTAATCACTCATCTGGTTACGTTATTGACCCCCCCCCCCCCCCGACCCAAAAAATGGGCTTCCCCTACATTTTTCCTCACGCCACGCTACTGGTCAGCAGTCCTTTTTCAAACAGCATAGTTGTTTGAAATGGCCAAAGGTCAGATAAGTGGTCTTAATCGATATAACTGGAACTATGGGAATGGCATGGGGACATCATTAACAGTAAGTCGCCATCTTGGAAGGATACCAGCAACCGCAACCTGAGCTAAGGCGTGTGGACTCAATGTTATTGTTGTTGTGTTGTTGTTTATATATTGTATGGGTTCATTTACAGTGCTGTAAAAATGAATTTCCCCCTGAGGACAATACATCGAATCTAATCTAATATCCAACAAACAAAAATAACCTTGGAATTACATGTGCCGACAGGTTAAGCGCTACCTCGTAAAGCCAGAGAGGCGTTTCAGTTAGTTATCATTTGTGTTTGTGTTCTTTAGAGCTTCTCAGGTGCGCTGCATTGCTGTAACGAGGTGAACTACGAGGTTCACTTGGAAGGACGGTGATTACAGCTCCTGTTCCAGCAGCAGAAGAGGGAGGCCTCTGGTGAGGAGGCTGCTGGTGTTTCTGCCTCTGAGCCTCGGATTCATTTCAGTATGTCTGCTTGTAATTAATCCTATTGATTTGATTGATACAAAGATTTCGTTCTGTGGTGTTTCTGGGTCAGTGGGGACATTTTGTTTGCCCCATAAAGTTGTCCAGGTCCTTTAACCATTCTCCTCTTAATTATTTAATTAAAAAGAATAAGGCTCTTGTGCTTCAATCGAGAGCTCTTCTCCACGAGGACATTCATATGTTGCTCATACTTTATTCATATCGGTTGCAATACAGCTGACAGATGGCCGGTGAAAGCTGATAGATATTGACGGCTTTGTGCCCTCCAAAGATGGCCGCACCTGCCTTCAATGCAACCCCTGATGGAACGACTCTACATCAGGGATTTGAACCATCACCCTCCAGTCACACATCTGTTGTGTGCCACCCTCTGCAGTGATTGGTCATTGATGCGTCCCCCCACTCCAAACAACGACTGAAACTAATTACATGCGGCTGCGACTATAAATAACCAGCACAGCACTTTACTCTGCATTTACATAAAGAGCTATAATGGCTGTGTAATGGTTAAAATATTCATCACGCTTCCTTTGCATTTCCACTTTGCACTTCCCACTTTCCACTGAATTATAAACATGAGATTGTCCTGTTGGGAAGCCAGTGTGTTTGTGCTGTTTCTCTCGAGGTAACCGACAAATAAAACTATAAAAACAACGACTAGAAGAGACCCCCTGTCAAGGCCACATTCTATATCTCTCAATATTTAGGTTGGACCCGCTCCAAAATGTAATGGGATGTGCTTTGAACCGCGCCACACCCTTCGACTAAGTCTCAAGAAAATTGGGAAAGCATTTTGTCTGTAGTCTTGCTGACAACAGAGGAACATCCCGAAACAAAAACATGACCCCCATGATAAAGAGATGAAAGCAATATCTTCTTCCACAGCTCACATAATGGCAGAATATGTAATGAAAGTGTGTTTATAAATGTATGTATATGTGTATAGAAGTTCATGGATTTGTATGTAAACACCCCCATGAATACTATCTACATATTTATATACATATATTATTAACGGTATATGTGTTCTACACGTATATTCAAATATCATGGGAGTGGTGTTGATATGTGGAGATTATTATTTATATATATGTTTTTGTTGTATTTCTTCATGTATGACGTTTGCAGTTGAAATACAATACAATTGGACGATAAGACTTTTTTTTATATATATATAAGCTATGTTTCCTGCTAAGCTTTTACTAGTTTTGTTTTCTGGTACATTTTCTATATCAATTGTCTACACCAGTGCTTCTCAAACTGTTTTCAGTAATGTACCCCCTTTGAAACATTTTCTCAGCCAAGTAGCCCCTGACCGAGCCCGAAATTTTTTTGATTGAAAAACCCTATAAAATAATTCCGATATAGTGATGTTCCCTCAGTGTGTGATTTATTTACTCCTTCATGCATGCATTACAACAAACTAAGGATATTTTCATTTTATGCATGAAAAATAATAACATAACGAAAAAAAATGTAAACAGAGTTTTTCAATTGAAGTTTAACAAACCAATGAACAAAATGATGCAAAACTATACAATACACACATTTGACATGTTTAGATGAGGTGGTTCTAGGAATATTTTATATAAAATGGTGTTTTCTATTTAACTTATTGTACTAATATTATTTTTGTAATCATGCATGGTATTTTTTAAATTAACTTTTTTTTTTTTTTTTTTTTAAATCTCACGTACCCCCTGCAGTACCGCAACGTACCCCTAGGGGTCCGCGTACCCCCATTTGAGAATCACTGGTCTACACTATAGGAATATTGATTTGGATTACAACATTTGGACAACAGTAGAACTCAAGACAATGAAACACCACTCGTATTGTCTGGCAAAATCCAACTCATTAAGAAAGCTACTGAATAAAACATATTCCTTCAACTGCAAACAACTCTTCTTTCCCATTGTGTGTCATATTGCCTTTTTATCTACATGTGTTTTATAGCAGAACCAATCACAGCAGCTATAACACAATATGTTAGATATGTAGATCGATTTGTTAGCTTTCACTGCATTTCAAAAGTCAGTCTGTGTGAGTTTCAGGTTTTTTCCCTAACTCTCCGTGTCTTTATTCAACAGTGGGAATAAACCAGCCGTGATGTTTATGATTATTTAAAACCTTTCTGCTTGAGGTATTTCCATAAATTAATCTGACGTAGACGTGAAGAATAAGCAGCTTTCCCTTACACTAATGAAGACATGTTCTCCATATTCAGGAGTGTGTGTGTGTGTGTGTGTGTGTGTGTGTGTGTGTGTGTGTGTGTGTGTGTGTGTGTGTGTGTGTGTGTGTGTGTGTGTGTGTGTGTGTGTGTGTGTGTGGAAATAGAAAGCTATCATAGCTATATTAAAGTGATGACACACTAGATTTAAACATGGTGTAGTATCATTCTCTTGTAATCGAACTTGTGTACTATTCTCAAGACATAAAGACAACGCACCAACACATTATATGTGATTGGCTAAGGGGGGGGGACATCTCTAAGCAGTCGGCCAATCACAACAGAGGCGGCCAGCTAACCAATCAGAGCAGACTGGGCTCTGGTTTCAGACATAGGGTGAGAAGAGGTGCTGCAGCACAGACAGTATGAGAACAATAAAGAGCTTTTTGAACATTAAAGCATGAAGACATGTAGAGACACTACATACTGATATACACCTGAACATCAGCAGGAGAGGACTCTTTAAAGTAGAGACACTACATACTGATATACACCTGAACATCAGCAGGAGAGGACTCTTTAAAGTAGAGACACTACATACTGATATACACCTGAACATCAGCAGGAGAGAACTCTTTAAAGTAGAGACACTACATACTGATATACACCTGAACATCAGCAGGAGAGAACTCTTTAAAGTAGAGACACTACATACTGATATACACCTGAACATCAGCAGGAGAGGACTCTTTAAAGTAGAGACACTACATACTGATATACACCTGAACATCAGCAGGAGAGGACTCTTTAAAGTAGAGACACCACATACTGATATACACCTGAACATCAGCAGGAGAGGACTCTTTAAAGTAGAGACACTACATACTGATATACACCTGAACATCAGTAGGAGAGGACTCTTTAAAGTAGAGACACTATATACTGATATACACCTGAACATCAGCAGGAGAGGACTCTTTAAAGTAGAGACACTACATACTGATATACACCTGAACATCAGCAGGAGAGGACTCTTTAAAGTAGAGACACTACATACTGATATACATCTGAACATCAGCAGGAGAGGACTCTTTAAAGTAGAGACACTACATACTGATATACACCTGAACATCAGCAGGAGAGGACTCTTTAAAGTAGAGATACTACATACTGATATACACCTGAACATCAGCAGGAGAGGACTCTTTAAAGTAGAGACACTACATACTGATATACACCTGAACATCAGCAGGAGAGGACTCTTTAAAGTAGAGACACTACATACTGATATACACCTGAACATCAGCAGGAGAGGACTCTTTAAAGTAGAGACACTACATACTGATATACACCTGAACATCAGCAGGAGAGGACTCTTTAAAGTAGAGACACTACATACTGATATACACCTGAAAATGAGCTTCATGTCCTCTTTAGGAGCTCCGGATAGACTAAACATTGACTAAACGGAGGAATTAAAACAATATAGGCTTTCATAACCTCATGATAACCTTAGAAGATCTGAAGAGATTACAACAAATATCTATTACCCCCATTTAGTCTCAGTTCATTATATTTCTAATACCCTGAAGGCCCAGACACCAAGCCGACATCAAAGAACCAAACACCGCCTCACGTCCCCTAAATCTGCTGCATAAAGTGAACTTTAACACACCGCCAGTCGCCAGAAGTTGCAGACAACAAGCATGTATATAATTCCTTTGTGTGAGATAAATAAGACGTGATTATATGCCACCATGATGCATGATTTTAAATACCTATAGGCTACTTGGATTCATTCTATAGGTCGAAAATAAGCTTAAAACAGGAATTTTTCGAACTTTGCATGAGGTCATCTCAATTTAAGTTGCAATTAAAATATGTTTTTCTGAAGTTTGTTTTTATGGCTACTGATATCATAAACCTATGTATGGTTGCTGACACTTTCAGGAAAGTAATTGGACATACAGTAACGCAAGGTAACGCAAGGTAACGCAAGGTAACGCAAGGTAACGTAAGGTAACGTAAGGTAACGTAACGTATAAGGTAACGTAACATATAAGGTAACGTAACGTAAGGTAACGTAAGCTGGCGTAAGGTAACGTATAAGGTAACGTAACGTAAGGTAGCGTATGGTAACGTAAGGTAACGTAACGTAAGGTAACGTAAGGTAACGTAAGGTAACGTAACGTATAAGGTAACGTAACATATAAGGTAACGTAACGTAAGGTAGCGTAAGGTAACGTATAAGGTAACGTAAGGTAACGTAAGGTAGCGTAAGGTAACGTAACGTAAGGTAGCGTATGGTAACGTAAGGTAACGTAAGGTAACTAAAGACAGGAAGTAAAACTAGACGAGACACTAGGAGGAAAATACATTTCAAAATATAATGGAAAGTAGCAACAGCATCCCATAACAATGACTTATTTCCAAGGAACTTATGAGCAAAGCTTGGGTTGACAACACACAGTTGAAGGTGGTGCTTTTGCATGCTTCTCTAGAGAAACACAGATTGACTAAATCACCAAATTGATTGGTCAACAAATCGTTCTTTATCTGAATACGAGTTCAGCTCTTAACCCATGCCACACGGGCCTATCCATTATTTATCATCTATGTTAATTTGCTGTACCCAGATGACAACATACACACAGAGCAACACAAGACATGAACGACACACACAAATAGGAACTACATCTAAATTAACAATGTTGTTTAAACAGCACTTTGTAATTGTTTGTTACATTTGGAGCAATGTATCACTGCACTGAAACCTTTTTTATTTGTGTTCAGTATATTTAATTGTATTTCATTCTACTTTGCCATGTATAAAGCACTATGAAAATGTTTAAAAATATAAAAATGAAACCCTTCTCCTTCGTCTAATTTGACCCCACAGACACACACATTACATCCCAACATGATGTGTGTGTTATCAGTCCAAACTCCACATAACTCCTCATCACAGAGGGTCTTCCTCAGGGGGATCTCTGCGTAAGGGGCAGAGCTTGGTGTCCGGCTATTGACACCTCAGCCAGCCAATCAGACACGAGCTCCTGCAGCGCTCTGGCCAATGACAGCGTGCAGTGGGCGTGTCTGTCCACTGTGAGGTGCGATTTTCGGAGTTTGCTAAATGACTGCAGCAAGAAAGCACAGTGTCGGAGCGCACCGAGGCTGTCCTGAACCTCACGGAGTGTGTGCGTGTATGTGTGTGTGTGTGTGGACCACAGTCACTGCTGCTAATCCTGCCATGGAAGAAGCTGCACCTCACACGCAGGTTTCTCCGTCTTTATAACACTCTCACTCTTCCTAAAAGGGGATTGATTCAGCTCTACATTTTCTCTCCATCTCCATCTCCATCGCAAGCGGGTGCCCGGATGGAAGCGGATGCGGAGCGCGCGAGCCGCCGGTTCGTCTCCAAGTTGAGCAGCGCGAGACAATGGGAGTAGCTGAGCGCGTGCTGCTTCAGAGCCAAGTACTACTACCACTACTACTCGCCCCTGGGAGACACTTGCGAGGAGAGGCAGCGGCAGGAAGAGGAGGTGAAGAAGAAGAGGAGGAAGAGGAGTACCTGCAGACCTCCAGCAGATGCGCACGGGATGCATGTGAGAGAAAACCGATGTGAGATTCTGTGAGTGGAATCAGGGAATATAACGACACGCAGCTCTATCACGTGCACTTTAAAGGAATATGTCTTATTTCCCCTCGCGCCGCTGTGGATCGCACGGACTGGACTTCAGAATAATAATTGGGTGTAATTGTGTGTCAATTAGCCTGTGAGCGGATAACCTCCTCTAGAGACCCCCCCTCCCCTATCCTCCTCCCCTATCTGGTCCCCCCACGAGCCAAAAACCTGGACGCGCTTCTTCCCCGCAGCCCAGCCGGGTCCGGAGCATATTTTCCGGCTGGATTTTTGTGGATTGTCGCCGGTTTTTCCTCTGGAGGTGTGAGACCGGACACAGGGATGATTTCTCGGCCGGTGAGGTCATGAGCACCCGGCGGCTCGGAACCAGGGAATCTGAGACACACACATCAAAAAATACATTTTCCAGCTCACCTTGGAGGTCATAAACCAAAACCATAAACCCCCCTCCCCTCTCCTCCTCTTCCTCCTCCTTTTCCACCACTAAAGGATTGTTTTTCTATACATTTGAAGGGGAATTCATCCTCTCAAGAGTGTGACCCCCCCTCCTTTTTCAGCAACACCTTCACCCCCCCTCACTCCAAACAAAATGAGACTAGCCAGAATGTGCCAGCTAAACGCGCTGGGGATCTATCTGTGGGAAACGATAGTGTTCTTCAGGTAAGCAGGCATGCACTGGACTTCACCTGTGACAAGCATCATGAGTGTGTCATTTCAGCGGGTTTGGATCACATTGGGATTTGCATTTGTATTTCTTTTGGCACGTGCATGAAAACAACAGAGCTTTCTTGCAGATGTGTTGAGAATATTCAGGTAGAATCTTGTGAAAGTTGCCTGTGGGCTGTGTGCGTTTTGCTCACGTCTTGTGAATTGAGTCGTATTGAATCCAGGCAGGATTGTGTGAGGAGGAAACAGCGACCACTAGCGGTGGGTCTGCGGTATGATGAGTGTCAACATGTGGAAGAAACATGTGTTGGCATTCAGATGATGCTTTTATGTATGACTCCTAAAGCTGTTGGAAGCACAGTGGAGTTCCAGGTGTGTGGATGATGTTTCTGTCCACTTACAGGTTCCTGCAAAAACTATTAGAAATGTGGGAGAGAGCTCTCAGGGAGACACGTGTGTTGGCATTTAGACAGTGGTGGAACAAGTATTTAGATTATTTACTTGAGAAAAAGTTATAATACCTCACTGTACATGTCAAGTAAAAGTACTGCACAGAGAATGGCACTTAAGTAAAAGTATTAAAGTAAGATTAGGAAAATGCACTCATTGCAGAAAAAACTAAAACAATATTTTAAAGCAAAAGCAGCAACTCCTCACATTTAAGAAAATGGAAATGTGAAATATTTTGTACTTCTTAGCAAAATTGCTTCCAATTAATGATCTGTTAACACACTCATGGTTTTAGTGACTTAAATATGATGTTGGATGGTTCCATCTACACCAAATCATCATATTGTAAACTATTATTTTGTGTCAAAATCAGAATGTATAAAGTATCTACTAAATACATCTGTAAATACAATGTAGTGGAGAAGAAAGTACAACATTTGCTTCTAAAATGTAGAAGTATGTAGAAGTATAACATGGAAATACTCGGGTAAAGCACATGTACCTCAAATGTCTTGTACAATACTTGAGTTTCATGTTTTTTCTGTCAACTTACAGTACAGGTGATATTTCACCCTAAAGCATTGAAAAATGTAGCTTATGTTAACAATCTTCTAGCCTCTGATTAAACGTCTCCTTCTCTCCTGGAAAAGCTCCTCTCGTTAGTCTCACCTGTCGATAAAACAATCAGTTATTATGAGCTGTGGGTAGAAATCCCTTCTTTTATTACAAGCAACCCGATAATCAATTAGCGGCTGCTGCTGTCAATCCAGACAACCAAAAGAAAAGCGTAACAGCTCGTGAGTCAAACATGCCTTCCTGAATTTAGATTTGTTTTGTTGCCAGACACGTCATCATTGGAGGAAGGGCTTTTGCCAATAGCTACAGGCAACCATAATTTTGCATATTTTTAATTTTCCCCCCGTTGTACTCATGTAGATTTTTAGGTCATCTCCCATTCCTCATTCCTGCTGGAAGCCACATTTAGTCATCCCTGCTGCGTCCAAAGTTGCCCAATCATGAATGTCCTGTCCTCTCACATGCAGAACCACATGTTAGTGTCGCAGCATGGTGACTAACGCTGTGCTGTGATTGGATGCTAAAAAGGGGTGATGTTGCCCAAAATATGTTGCAGCCATCAGGTCATGGAAGTTATGGTTTTCGTTCAGTGTCCGTTTATGGGAATAAATACCTCCCTGGTCGTTGTACAACTTGGTGGTAGCATGGGTCATGAAGAGCATCGAGGAAAATGTTAGTAGCAACCAAACGGTACAAAGACGTCATGTGAAGTCTTTGGGCCCTAAAATATGTTTTCCGTTGACTTACATTGGGAAAGAAACATCTGTAAATCTGTGTATTATTAGAATCGCAAGGGCTTCCCTCGACAAAAAAGCTATTGGATTTACCCATAGGATTTTGCTATGTTGTCAAAAATAAGCTTTGTAGCAGAGATACGTTAATGATACTTTCACATTTGACTGAGTGTCTTTTAGTTTAATTGGGAAACTGTTTTTTTTTCTTTTCGTGTTCTCGAAAGTTAGTTCATTTTGTCTTTGTGTGTCAAAGACTCAGGCCCGGTTTCCAACGCTGTGTCTACTTTTCTTTATACATCCATGGGGCAGATAAACATATGATTTTTGACTTCTGTTGACATGGAGTGTTGTAATGAATTTGTGTTGGCCAACCTGGAGGTTAGCATCACTCGGGCTCCCACGACAAAAAGCCATTTGGATTTTTCCAATGATACTTAGTTTATGAGACTTAGACATTTTGTTCAGCAGGAACATCTCAACATATTAACACCACTTTATGAATTTCTAAACGTAAATGCAATCGGCAAAGTAAAAAAGCCAACGGTCACATGACTTCACGTCACCACCGCTAAGCTAAAGGCGGCTAATGTTGGGCGAGATGACGTTTAGTCGTCTCATTCAGACCCTAAACCCCAAAGAAAGCATTAAGGTTGTTTTTGCAGACATGTCTCCATATTTAGAGGTCTGATCATCCGGTGAACAGTCAAGGGGACGTTGGTTTCTGAGGTGTTTGGCTCGGGGCCACTGAGGGACACCTCGTGCATCATCAACAAGGTGAATGCATTTAATAAAGAGTGAAGAAGCGCCAGATGTCAGTGCCCTTCAGAGGCGTTACATTGCTCTCCTGGGACGATGACTAATAGCAGCAGGTTTGGGGTTCGTAGGGTTCAGGCAACACGTCAATTATTCATTTTGTAAAGACCGTACAACTTCTGTTATTGACAGTGATGGAAAAGTACTTTGTGAAGTTGTTGGAAAATGCACAGCAGTATCTATTTAGGGGTGTTGTATCAGATATTATTATTGGATCATTATTTCCTATGTATTAACACGCTGTTGTGGTGCATGATGGGATTTGTAGTTTTTAGAGCTTGACACATGAAGAAGAAATGTCACAATTGTTAACCTTCTTTATTAGTCTTTCAATGCAAGTTGGTAAGACTAAAATCAATCGTTACTAAATGATATTTCCACAAGGAGCATTTGAATGCATCAAATGAGTTTACCAATTCATACCAATAGAAATAATGCAATCATTTAGTAAAACACTTACACTGTGTTTAAAATGTAAATATGTGTAATAACTAGAGCAATCAGATGCATGTAGTAATGTACATAATTCTCCTCAAGAATGAAGCATGGTAGTGGAAAAAGAGCCTAAATGTCACTCTCTGTTCACCACTTTTATATTAGCAAACTAAAACAAATCTGTCATATTTGTATCTATACGATCGTTCATTTTGGGCGAACTTGCACTGCTCCAAATCCTCCAGATCGCGGATACAAGCGGCCGAGATGGGTTTTCTCCGCAGGGTGGCTGGTGTCTCCCTTAGGGATAAGGTGAGAAGTTCGGTCATCAGGGAGGGACTCAGAGTTGAGCCGCTCCTCCTTCGCGTCGAAAGGAGCCAGTTGAGGTGGTTCGGGCACCTAGTTAGGATGCCACCTGGGCGCCTCCCTAGGGAGGTGTTCCAGGCACGTCCAGCTGGGAAGAGACCAAGGGGTAGACCTAGGACCAGGTGGAGGGATTATATCTCTTCGCTGGCCTGGGAGCGCCTTGGGACCCCCCAGTCAGAGCTGGTTGATGAGGGGAAAGGAACGTTTGGGGCTCTCTGCTGAAACTGCTACCCCGAGACCCGACCACGGATAAGCGGGAGAAGATGGATGGATGGATGGAACGTTTATCATTGTTTGTTTTCCATATCCCTGTTTCTCCAAATGTACGCCGAATGCAGAGTGTATGCAAATATCTCTCAATATCATTTGGTAGTGTGTTGCT